>NW_025947577.1:257789-258755 GCF_000764305.2 Hyalella azteca
TATTCAAATTATTTCATGTAAATCAAATAAATTTAAATATTTTTTGATTTAATTCAATGTTTCTAATTCAATGCTCACACTGCCATGCCATAACATATCACCACTTGAAATGAAATTTCAGTTCGTGGTAAAATTTCCACATGATGCGTATGTAGGATATTTTATTTACATAACCGTTAATTATTCACAATACTGTCATAAAACACAGTAACTAACTTTGAAATTGTGTAATATACTTGATTTCTCTAGATAAAGTATAATACTTACGAGCAAAGGTTTGCTGTGCGAGATGCGCCACGGCCCGGACAGACATTCCCGAAAAAAGGCTTGAGTACACGAACGGGAATCCATTCTGATGGTTCAGAAATCTTTTAATTATAATAATATTAAGGGACGGCAATAGTTGTATGAATATAATGTGAAAAAAGAACGGTTGAGAGGGTCTAGAGGGTAATAGTATATTAGGGTCAAGTCCCCTACCACAACAAACCGATATGTTCAGGCTACAAATCGTGTTTATTAACTATTGCGCACTGTTTTAAATAAATAAATACCTGGCCATAATATCCATCATTCCTGCCTCCCAACATAACATTAGATATGAAGACACATAGCCCTCTGAAGGGACTACCGCCATGACACAGCGCGTACAGCACCGAGTTGAGCAGATCGGAGCCACGGTACATTGGCCCCCGGGTAACTTTCTCTGCTACGTCCTGTTTTATTCAATAACAAACAACTTATATTAAGTCTCTATTAAGTCTGTAAGACTAAGTCTCTACTCTGTAGAGACTTAGATTTATTTCCTTGTCAAAATTTTGCCTTTTGTTACACATTTACCACGTTTTACTAATGGAAAATGAAGAAAACATATGCTAGGCTTCAAACATATACAAAGAAAACATATACGTTGTGCTTCAAACGATAGGCAAATTATACCTCATCCATTTGGGAAGTTGAATATAA
>NW_025947578.1:0-1339 GCF_000764305.2 Hyalella azteca
TTGGCACGTGTAATATTGAAACTGTCAGAGCAGTTGCAGAGTTCAAGGGCTGTTCCAGATTTTGAATCTACAGTGGCTCGCAAAAGTATTGGATACATTGCAATTTTCTTCATATCTCAAGTTGAAGTGCGAGATTTTTTATAATATTTTTTCAGTATATTGCTAATGGTGCTAGAAACATTATATAGAAAAGATATTGAAAAGTATGCATTGTTTAGATTTTATTGAACAAATAGAAAAATTAACCCACGCAAAAGTATTGGGTACATGTTCAAAAATGAACAAAAATAACTTTTTTGAAGTACTCAAAATTCGTTTTTCACTTCAGACGTTCTACTAAGCTCATAACAACTGTAACTACTCAATGATAGATCGAGCTCTTTTGGATATTATTCGATACGCCTTCCGTTTCTTGTGACAATCTATGATCTTTTGACGCAAATCTGTCGCCAACTCTCGAGTTTTAGCCATTTAAAATTAGATTTTAAAGATGAAGCTGAATAATATCTTCACCGGCACACAAAATCTCGTAAACCATAGCAAACTGCTCTGATTGGCCAATTAGATAACGTTATGAGGTTAGTAGAACGTCTGAAGTGAAAAGCGAATTTTGAGTACTTCAAAAAAGTAATTTTTGTTTTTTTAACTTATACCAAATATTTTTGAGTGGGTTAAATTTTCTATTTGTTGAATAAAATCTTAAGTATGTATGCTTTTCAATATCCATTCTATATAATGTTTCTAGCACCATTAGCAATATACTGACCAAATATTCAAATTCAGAGTTTAAAAGCTGTATCAGGGCTCAAGAGTTATTTCAGAGTTCAAGAGCTGTTTCAGATTTTAAAAGCTTTTTTCAGAGTGTTGTTCTCACATAGCCGGTTAAAGGGCCGGAAGTTCCGGAATCGCCAAGCCGGTTGAAATGCCGGATTCAAAGCCGGTATATGGGGCAGGGCGTAATATGCAAGGGGCAGGGCTTAATATGTAATGCCCTCCAGGTAGCTGTCCCGTAAGAGCCGATAGGTTTCCCGGAAGAGCCGGATATCCGGGTGATCCGGCTTAAACCGCCGGGAGATCCTGCAATACCGGCTGTCAACGTATTCCCGGTACTCCCGGGAGCCTGCCGGAAGTCCCGTATGCCTCTCGGATTTCCAGGTAGATCGCCGGAATTCCCGGAAAAAAAGACGGTAAAACAGCAGGTAGAGCCGTTTGAGCAGTAAGAACTGCCGTAAAACCAGGGTAGGCCCGGCTTTTTTCCCGGTATTCCAGGTAAGTTATGCAAATTTAGGCCCGCCCCTTTCAATAAAAGCTTTCAATGTTTAATGAAAAGTTCCCCTAT
>NW_025947579.1:0-3394 GCF_000764305.2 Hyalella azteca
GGGAGGGGAGAGAAAGCCAGCCGGGTTCTTGACGCTAGAAGGACCCTTCACTAAATATACTCGTGGTATATATAGTAGTCCAAGATCAAGTAATATGTGACTTATAGGCGATTATTTACCGGTTAACTTAACGGAATCAAGGGCGATAGACACTAGAGATGTTTACTCGATGAACGCAGCTGACTCTCTCGCATTATCAGCTGAAGATGGCCCAATCCGGTATTATTCCGATTTACGACAATTGTGATTCCTGAGTTCAAGTTGGTTTTTCAATCGTTGCTACATGATAATGTTTGAAATACTGCCTGCTCTGCATTGGATTCGTCACTAGGACGTACTAATATAAATAGCATTAGCATAAACTAATATTACTTAATTTTATCGGACGATGGAACATGAAGGAAATGGATCATTAAATCATATATTATTAGCAGCAATCCAATGCAAAATTATATCAAGGAGCAAATGAGTTACCAGAAGTACATTTAGAAATTTGCTCTTTTAAGAGGCATAAAAAATTGCATTGAGTGAAAATAACACTTTATTATTTATTTATCGACTGTTGGCTTGCGATTTGGAGAGATTAAGCTGTCAGAGCTCATAAACTATATGAATATATATAAATTTATGACTAGTTGGTTTTTATGACGGTTTTTCCCGTCCCCACACAGCTTGACCGCACTCCTCGCCTCCCCGATGTACTGTATCTATTTATTGGACACCGCATAATAAGAGTATTAAACGTTTTAAAGTTGGCTAAAACCGCGAGTCCGCAGATGTCAGTGGGTGCACTATACTCCAACACAACATTGCATGACATCGTATTAACCTCTTCCTCAGCTCCTGGATAACTACAAAATGTTGGCTTGGTTATTACAATTGCCCAAACAGGCATCAATGATTGCTTCGTGACAGCCAAAAATTGCCAAACGATTGCAGCAATCGCCACCTCAGGCCGGGCGCAGAATTTTCTTACGATTTCCCTTATTATTATTTCAGAATATCTCCATGTGCTCGATTGGGGCATTTAATAATCACTTGAGCCCTGTCTTTCACTTTCCTGATTAAGCATTTGTAAATTCTTCCAAATAGTCAAATACTCGGCTAAAGTCATCAGTTATTGCTGAATGTATGCAAAACAATCATTGATGATCCTGATGTTTATTTGTCTCGAACGGACACGCAACTCCTTTAATGTGACATATTTTATTGCGCTCTAAAGCGCTAGATAATGTCACTCCTGATCAGACAATTTTTTTCTATGATATGTCACCCTAAATACAAGGGTCTTCCACAACCTTGTAACTTTGTACAGTATTAACATGGCAGTTCCTATCAGTTGTCTACACATTAAAAATGATTTAAAGGATTTAAATGAAGCAAACGTGCTTTGACGTCCTAAAAAGTCTTTATTTCACGATATTGAGGAGAAAGTATTGCTGTGATTGATGGCGCCCAAATTAAACTGCTTAATGCTCTCATTTACATTATTTATAGTACAATTTTGTTAGCTCAAAAAATATTCCAGAAGAAAATAACCGGTATCGAAAACTGACAACGCAGGATCACGCTTCCCTCACTCTTCCATTTCTGGTCCGCTTTCACAGATCATCCCTCGAAATTTGGCGGCCTTGAGTTCTGAATCTATGGAAGATTTTCCGTACCTGATGTTCGTCCATTTCATCTAAACGAAGAACTATTTCTCTTTTTTCAACGATCTCTTCGAATTTCTGTTCTCCATTATGATTATGAATTAGTTGTTGTTTCACATTCTGGAAGATAGTGTGGTGAGCGTTTCCTTCTCGGCATGCAGGGTCAAGTTACGGTAAAGGTTCTTCAGGGGATCCTTGAATTTCAGGCACCAAAATTTTTGGTGCATTGAAAGGAAAATAAAATGGGCCTTCTTGAGATGCAGTTTCTTCCAGTTTTCGACTGCCAGATGCAGTTTCTTCCTTCTTATCCATTATTCCGAATTCGAGCAATATGTCGTGATTTTGCTTCCAGCACTGTGTTTCTCGACTCTCAAGGATCATGACAGTATCTGAGATACATAAAGCTATTAGCCAGTAAGTAAAATCCGGTTACTCCTATTCCCAAAACTTATCTTATCTTGTCTTATCGTTCAGTAGAGAACTGTTCATTTCTTCAAGTGAACCGACCCATCACAGAAAATTAATAAATTCTATTAATATTAATTTTTTCTCATATCTTACAATATGCCTAGTCAAATTTTTATGCCTGAATCTCAGTTCATCATAAATAGCTGTTCGGTAGGCAGACTACCAGCATGATCCGAGGTCAGCATTGCGGCCGTTGAACGAAAAATTCGGCGAAATATGAAGGAGTGTTCACGATGTAACTAAAAGCATACTATTGTAATGCGTTTATTACGAAGTTTGATTTACATGTGTTCTGGGGCTTGAGAGGTATTCTTTGATCTATAGCTTAATCTGCCACCCGAGGAAATATCAGATGTGTCTGAAATCATCGCATCCAATGCATCGAGTACGTTCGATTCTATGTTAACTTTTAAGATATGCCTATCTCTACGTCCAAGACTCTAACGTCTTGAGTTGTCTGCCAACACAGTTATCTCATATACATATTTGTCAAAGTTTGTGTGTTCGTGTTTGAAGCCTGGTACCACGAATATTTAAGGGCTTTAGGGGTTATAATTAACATAAATACGTGTCGCGTTGGAAAACGACGAGTTTAGCGATGTCTAGTTTTAGGGGTTGAAACCTGCGAATGGCACCTGTTGCCCTTTCTTAGATGGTTCTATGCTCTTCCGGAGCTCATTCGTATTTAGACTTTCGGCAGCTACTGATGCCAGATTTGCACATTCATATGTCGATAGTTTGTTCCTGTGACCATCTTAGTACCAATTTTGTAACTGTTTAACTTGGATTTACTGATTTCCATATGAATTCATTACCGTTAAACCTCGTAAGAGTTGACTTAAGATTTGTTAAGAGTTCATCACCTTGGGCATTCTTCTTATTTACGGACACTGCTTCCGAAAATAAAATTGACACCTCACTGGACTTTGGGGCTCCGTGAACTCATTTAACAGTACGAAGAAATCGAAATCCGTCAGGTAACCGAGCAATACGAGCCCGTAAATAACTCTAGTTTAGGCTTCCTTCTTGGTATTTAGCTTAGATATACCTTACTGTTAATTTAAAGTTAGGAATTTAGAAAAAACACATTCACACCCATGGGCTCTTAGGTAAAACCAAAGGCTAAGATAGATATTATCTTTGCCTAAGGAGTTAGCGCTTGTATTCTTCGACTCATTTGATAGTCAATATTTTGCACTTTGCACCGCTTAATCACGAATGTTATTAGTCTCATTTCATTTTTCTTTAATTATCTATTCTCGTAGCTATGGCTA
>NW_025947580.1:0-5104 GCF_000764305.2 Hyalella azteca
AAGTTATACAATAAAACCAAACAGGAGTGCAGTTTATCGAAATTGATCTGTTAAAAGCAATTATATTTACTGAACTTGATGCGATTTACTTTACTAAACTAAATAATCAACATGATGTGAATGATAGACATACGGGATTTAAATTATTTTTCATGTAGGATACGGATTATTGCGATGCATGATGACAATGATAGTCAAGCATGTTGATAATCAATAATAGATATTGATGATATGAATGATTTTAATAGGTTTAAACCGCCTTATATTCCTCTCCTTGCCAAGTGCAATAGAATTAATCTCAACAGCTTCGATATCATCGCCTATAAGTCCATTAATGCTGGATCGATTTCAGTATTAAATACGAGGTGTCGTACTAAACTAAGTAAGCATCGTTCTTACTAACAATAAGTAAATAACATTAAAGTATCATCAAATAAATAACATTACATTATTATTAAATAAGAAACATTAAATAACCATTAAGTAAATAACATTAAATGAACATTAAATAAATAGCATTCGATTACATGAATAAATAATATTAAATTAACATGAAATTTACATTTTTCAGCATCAAATAAATAACATTAACTATTTTCGATAAATGATTTATTACCTCACGGCCATACTCCTCTTTCCTATATAATTTTCATTTATAGGGTAACATGGGGCAGCGAGCCCACTGCGGGTCACGGGCCCATAGCGGGTTTCTCGCTAAGTATGGCAGATATTGGTCCGTGTTCTCTACCGCCGGTCGACAAATTCACTGGGATGAAGTGTACGGATTTACATTTTGCTAAGTGTTTGCGTTATTAAGTTATTTGTGAATAACTGTTATAGTCCAGATGAAAATTTTTTCGCTGCCAAATAAAGTTTTTTTCGATTACTGTAGATGAAGTTTTTGAAATTACTGTGATTTATATTTTCAAAGTAATATTTATAGGGATAATTTTGAAATCAAGTTTAGACTATTAGCTTTTAAATTAAAATGTTGACACGATATAAATTGAAATGATACCTAGTGGGGGCAACGGGCCCACGCGTGTCACGGGGCAAAGCGCCCATGGTGAAGTCTTGCTGTCTCTTTTACANGCCCTCTAAGTTAGCGGTGGCACTCCCCGTCCTCTAAATTAGTGGTGGCACTCTACGTCTTCTCAATTAGTTTTGGCACTCCACTTCTTCTCAATTAGTGATTGCACCCCACGCCCTTTAGATTAGTGGTTGAACTCCATGCCCTCTAAATTAATAGAAGCACACTCAATCGGCACTGGCACCATCGAATGAGTATTCGAATGAGTCCTGAATAAGAGAGTGAATGCTTGGCTGCAAGTCAGTGAAATTTAATTCAAAAATACCTCACTGTATCTCGAATTCCTTTTGAAATCTTTGAACGTTAGGGGCATGAGAAATAGTGTATCAAAAACCAAATACTATATTTGGGCTTAATGAACCCTAACCGTCAGTATATAGTGCCAATACTGTACCACAAACATTATTTAGAATTATGATAGCTAACTTTGCAACGAATATATCAGTCATGACGAGTTGAACTGAGCATTCATTCAGGTTGAATTCGAATAAAAAATGAAATTATGCTCAGAATTTACATTCTGACGCCAGAATAAAACTTCACAAAATTAGAGCTAGGTTGAATGAATTGATTCGTCAAGAATATAATCGTGGTTTTGACCTTATAAATGAATTCAAATTATGCAGAATTAAAGTCCAAATTCAAATTAAAACCCAATAATTATGCAGAATTAAAGTCAATTGTATGCAAACCGTGCGTTCATCAATAAATTATTTCTTATTCTTTTCGATCATTTATAAGAATGGTGTCCATATCGGCGGCTTCCAACAAGTTGAAATACTGCTTCAACCATCATTTCACGAGTTCCAACTTAGGTAAAGAGTTTGAGAGTCAAACGTTCCAGTTTGACTTATTAGCTGCTTATGATTGTACAAAAAATAATAAAAAATGTAATTGATGGAAAAATGCGAAATAAATTCTTCTCATTTGTTCACTGAGCACCAGAGTAATTAAAATGAATTAAATTATGGTAGTAACTTAAGTATCTGAGGGCAGTATCTGAGGGCAGTAGCTGAGGGCAGTATCTGAGGGCAGTATCTGAGGGCAGTATTTGAGGGCTGAGCAATACTGATGCTCTAGCAACAAAAATTATGACCTCGGAGCTGCTGAATTTATAGCTGCAATTCCGGAGCATTGAGCTCTGCATCTGCAAAAGGCGGAACCGCGCTTACGCTCGCCAATCAATCCGCGGACCGGGTTCTTCTATTAATTTTGTTTAATCCAAAATTGGCCATTTTTTTCGGCATCATTGCACATACTGTAAAAAATTACCTGATGGGACATAAAGGCATGAGAAGAAATGGAAACAATGGCATGATATAAGAAGTTTTACGTCATTATATATTTAGGTTTATTTATTTTTTTGTGTTGTCCCTTTAGAACTTCTGTACACGCGATGCTATTTTAGGCAAACTATAAAAGTAGTTAGTGAAAATTTAACTGTTGGAAAAATCCAAGATATATTAAGTTAATAATATCGAGCTTTAAATTGTGATTAAATTTCAGTTGAGCGATGCTATACATCATCGGAGCCAGTTATACTTTATCTAGAACCTGTACATCGTCGAATGCAATCATTGTATATATACCTGCTTTACATCATCGAAGGCATTGATCACATATTTAGATAATCAATGTCATAATAAACAAATCATTGTTTTTATTCAATAGCTATCCATGAACGAATGCAATCATTGTACATATAGATGCTCGGAATCGCCCAATTAATCATACCAATGCAATTGGGGCTTTCAGCGTTTCATGTGAGTTAATTGGAATTTTACAGGCCCGCAGTTTTTATTTACGAATCTTATTTCAATAAGTTTTCTTTCATTTTGTTAAACTTTGGATAACATTTTACCGTCTGACGTGAGCGCAGACCGAGATGACTCTAAAAAAAACTTATTAAAAAATAACGCAACAT
This sequence comes from Hyalella azteca, assembly GCF_000764305.2. Lineage (NCBI taxonomy): Eukaryota > Metazoa > Arthropoda > Malacostraca > Amphipoda > Hyalellidae > Hyalella > Hyalella azteca. The sequence continues at coordinate 3,015 of NW_025947580.1, forward strand.
TCATAAACAAAATAGTAATATTATAAAACATACACAATGAGAGCATCAAGGGATTACATTTGTAATTGAAGTATTCTACACATAAAAAAAAAAACAAATTACGGAACACTTGCAATGAGAATAGCAGTTCTGGATCTTTAACGTAAAAGATAAAAGAGCCGACCCAGTTTTAATATTAGCTAATAAAAGTCATGCTTATTTTGTGAGGTAATGTACTGCCATAAACAATGGTAAGGATTATAATGTACATGTGAACAGTACAGTAGAAAATTCATGTCCGCTGCTACAACATGGTATGCTACCCATGAAACTAACAAAAAATTTAGGATATATTCTCATTGTTTGTGTTAAGACGAATGGTGTGTGAAATTCATGAATTAGACACTTAATCATTTCTGCGGCAATCATTGCAACTGGTTTAGATGGTAGGCAGCATTATTGCTGCTCATGTATCATGTTTGTAGCAATCATTACAGCTGGTTAAGATGGTACAAATGGTTCAGATGGTGCCACAGAGGGTAAAATGTTTCGCAATTCTCGCGTCAGTTTACCGCAGCAAATGGGCGCGCTGAGGTCGTTAGAGTCGCTGCCTGCTCATCGTTCGTCATGCGCTGCTCTGACATGAACAAAGTCAGAGCTGAAGTAATGATGCTCTGACATGAACAAAGTCAGAGCTGAAGTAATGATGCTTTGACATGAACAAAGTCAGAGCTAAAGTAATGATGCTCTGACAGAGACAGGGTCAGAGCTAACATTATGATGCTCTGACAGAGACAGGGTCACAGCTAAAGCAATGATGCTCTGACAGAGACAGGGTCAGAGCTAAAATAATGATGCTCTGACATGAACAAAGTCAGAGCTGAAGTAATGATGCTCTGACATGAACAAAGTCAGAGCTGAAGTAATGATGCTCTGACAGAGACAGGGTCAGAGCTGAAATAATGAGGCTCTGACAGAAACAGGGTCAGAGCTAACATAATGAACAAAGTCAGAGCTAAAATAATGATGCTCCGACATGAACAAAGTCAGAGCTTAAGTAATGATGCTCTGACAGAGACAAAGTCAGAGCTAAAATAATAATGCTCTGACAGAGACAGGAGGGTCAGAGCTAACATAATGACGCTCTGACAGAGACAAAGTCAGAGCTAACAAAATGATGCTCTGACAGAGACAATGTCAGAGCTAAAATAATAATGCTCTGACAGAGACAGGAGGGTCAGGCTAACATAATGACGCTCTGACACAAACAAAGTCAGAGCTATAATGATTATGCTCTGACAGAGACAGGGTCAGAGCTGAAATAATGATGCTCTGACAGAGACAAAGTCAGAGCTAACATAATGATGCTCTGACAGAGACAGGGTCAGAGCTAACATAATGATGCTCTGACTGGAACAAAGTCAGAGCTAAAATGAAGATGCTCTGACAGAGACAGGGTCAGAGCTGAAATAATGAGGCTCTGACAGAAACAGGGTCAGAGCCAACATAATGAACAAAGTCAGAGCTGAAATAATGATGCTCTGACAGTGACAGGGTCAGAGCTAAGATAATGACGCTCTGACTTATTTAGAGTCAGAGCTAACATATTGATGCTCTGGCTGAGTTAAAGCCATCAAAATGACAAGGAAACTCTCACAAAACCAAGCTCTGAACTATCCATAGTCACACCTAATGTATTTATATCCTGACAGACACAGCGTCTCAACTTGTAAAATGTTTCATGGATAGAGACATTAAATGTCAGTGCACATCGAATGATGTCCTGACATTCACAATTATGTTCTAACACTTTGAATGATGCAGTGACTTTAAGTATATTGTTCTAACACATTGAATGATGCCATGACTTTATTAATTATGTTCTAATGTCAGTGAACATTTTTTCCGCCAAACTCCAGATAACCGTTACGTCTATCAGGTTGTTTTGATGGTTTGAATCGTTAAATTCGTCGACATATTCTTTATTATCTTCTAAATAGTGTTGTATTTTTCTGATATTATTATTTCTATTCAAAATAAATTCCATATGTTTTAATCAAAAATGATAAACTGCAGCAAACATGCGTTATGTATGATTTTATATCTTTATT
>NW_025947581.1:0-22315 GCF_000764305.2 Hyalella azteca
GTAATACAAATTATAGAGCGTAACACGAGAACCGCCTTCGTCTTCCACGTCCCATTGCAGACGTATGGACGAAGCTGTTGTTTCAGTGACGTGCAGTTTTGGTGGAAGAGGAGGCACTGTTGAAGAATAAGGATATTATCTGAATTTTTTTGTTATTGATTTAATATTCACACTTAGTAAATTAACGCATGATTTTTAACTGCTTACTGACACCAAGAATTGTTTTGACTGTAATTTTACTTCTTAGCTCGACCATTCTCAAGATTAGAAAAAATCTTCCCTAAAATTTTCATTCACGTTCATTGGTTGCCAATTCCCAAACGAAGCTTCTAAGTTTCAGTTTTGATTCAAGTAAATATGTCAGCACCTTCACCTCTAATCGAAGCTTCTGAGTTCCAGTGTTAATTCAAGTAAATATTTCAGCACCTTCACCTCTAACTATGACATTGTATGTGATGGCATCAGTGCCGTGTATGTTGGACGCTGTACAGGTGTAAAGACCACTGGCGCTGCGGTCCACGGAGCTGATCACTAACGAGCCGTTGTTATCAACCATCAGCCTGTAGAATAAAAAACTGAAATCTAGAAATTTTGTCGAAGATAATCCTTCTAAATATTTTAGTTCATGCACAGTATTTTTTAGTTCTTGCACAGTATTCCACAATTTTAGTTCATGCACAGGATTCTCAGAAAAAAATTTCCATGATCAAAGCTCGGACGGAGGGTGAATATTAGTGTTGCGCTCGAACAAGCAATGCTTATTATTGATTATTAACAAGCTATATAAGCATGGAGGCATTTCGACGAGCTAGCTGCGAGGTTAAGGCCATGACACATCGCTGGAGGCAAAGTAACAAGGGAAACGATTCGCGAATTGTAGAATGCGCAGCTAATTAGGCATTTGACACGAAGCCTCTGTATTCCTCCTGCACATCATATAAAAATTGCAATCTAATGCAGTCCATCACTGAATTTCGAGACAGGCAAGATACGTCTCATATGAATAAATCCTAACAATCATGCACTATCTACTATATCAATATTTCACACGATATTTTCCAGTTTACTTTCAAATATTCATTCTAGAAACAAGATCATAATATACGTGCAACGAAAGCAACTAAATTGTGAATTTTTTTTCTCAATTAAGATTTCATCGATAACATTAGATTCACGTGAAGGACTTGAAGTTCTATAAAAAATGTTCCGTGTAATTGAATAAACAATGTGATATTTTGAACGTTAGAAATTGTTAATCACAAGTTAGAAATTTATGCGGTAGTACAAAGTTAAACCTGGCAAGCGCACCCCGGGGAGTTTAGGGCGACGCGCTCCGGTCCGCGGGTCCAGGTCCTGGTGGGCTCCGGCACGCCGACGGTGCGGCATTGCAGGAGTGCGTCTTGCTTCCAATTGACGAGCACGCTTCCGCCCACCGACCAGATGCCCGCACCAACTGCATAATGGTGGATAAGAGGATGGTTATAGTTGGTTGAACGTTATATAAGGCTCTCACTGCATGGCCTGAAAAAAAGGCTGAATGAAAGAAGGATTATTGTACCTTGCAATTTGAATGTGGCTTCAAGTCAAAGGAACGCTTACAACTGTCATTACAACTAAATCATCGCCTCAACTAAATCATCACCTCATCAAAAAACCTAAAAAATCATCTGATACTTACTTTTTCATAAATTTTAACATAGCATTAGGTAGGTTATTATTATTATTAAGTAGCAGAGTGCCAGTTACCTTCATCATGACCACAGACGATGAGAAACAAAAGAGTGCCCTAATACAACCCCTGGCAAAATATATGGAATCACCGGCCTCGGAGGATGTTCATTCAGTTGTTTAACTTTGTACAAAAAAAGCAGATCACAGACATGACACAAAACTAAAGTCATTTCAAATGGCAACTTTCTGGCTTTAAGAAACACTATAAGAAATCAAGAAAAAAATTGTGCAGTCAGTAACGGTTATATATTTAGACCAAGCAGGGGGAAAAAAATATGGAATCACTCAATTCTGAGGAAAAAATTATGGAATCACCCTGTAAATTTTCATCCCCAAAACTAACACCTGCATCAAATTAGATCTGCTCGTTAGTCTACATCTACAAAGGAGTGATCACACCTTGGAGAGCTGCTGCACCAACTGGACTGACATGAATCATGGCTCCAAAACGAGAGATGTCAATTGAAACATAGGAGAGGATTATCAAACTCTTAAAAGAGGTTAAATCATCACGCAATGTTGGAAAGATGTTGGTTGTTCACAGTCAGCTGTGTCTAAAATCTCGACCAAATACAAACAACATGGGAAGGTTGTTAAAGGCAAACATATTGGTAGACCAAGGAAGACATCAAAGCGTCAAGAAAGAAAACTCAAAGCAATATGTCTCAAAAACCGAAAATGCACAACAAAACAAATGAAGAACGAATAGGAGGAAACTGGAGTTAACGTCTGTGACCGAACCGTTAGAAACCGCCTAAAGAAAATGGGATTTACATACAGAAAAGCCAAACGAAAGCCATCATTAACACCAAAACAGAAAAAAACAAGGTTACAATGGGCTAAGGAAAAGCAATCGTGGACTGTGGATGACTGGATGAAAGTCATATTCAGTGTTGAATCTCGAATCTGCATTGGCAAGGTGATGATGCTGGAACTTTTGTTTGGTGCTGTTCCAATGAGATTTATACAGATGACTGCCTTAAGAGAACATGCAAATTTTCACAGTCATTGATGATATGGGGCTGCATGTCAGGTAAAGGCACTGGGGAGATGGCTGTCATTACATCTTTGATGAATGCACAAGTTTACGTTGATATTTTGGACACTTTCCATATCCCATCAATTAAAAAGATGTTTGGGGATGATTAAATCATTTTTCAAGATGATAATGCATCTTGCCATAGAGCAAAAACTGTGAAAACATTCCTTGAAAAAGACGCATAAGGTCAATTTCATGTCCTGCAAATAGTCCGGATCTTAATCCAATTGAAAATCTTTGGTGGAAGTTGAGGAAAATGGTCCATGACAAGGCTCCAACCTGCAAAGCTGATCTGGCAACAGCAATCAGAGAAAGTTGGAGGCAGATTGATGAAGAGTACAGTTTGTCACTCATTAAGTCTATGCCTCAGAGACTGCATGCTGTTATAAAAGCCTGAGGTGGTGCAACAAAATACTAGTGATGTGTTGGAGCGTTCTTTTGTTTTTCATGATTCCATAATTTTTTCCTCAGAATTGAGTGATTCCATATTTTTCCCCTCTGCTCGGTCTAAAAAAATTACCGTTACTGACTGCACAATTTTTTTTCTTGATTTCTTATAGTGCTTCTTAAAACCAGAAAGTTGCCTTTTGAAATGAATTTAGTTTTGTGTCATGTCTGGGATCTGTTTTTTTTTCTACAAAGTTAAACAACTGAATGAACATCCTCCGAGGCCGGTGATTCCATAATTTTTGCCAAGGGTTGTACATTTATCCAAGTACGAAGTAAAAGTTTTATTGCAAAAGTTTCTCTCGTCTGCAACGAATAACCAAGAAGCAAGGTATAAAAAAATAATCACTGCGTATAGATATAGACAGACCGGTGTCGCTGGGGACGACAGACATCAGCGCACTGGTTCTTCCCTCGCCCACAACAGTCGACGCGGTCACCCACACCTGCAGGGCATGAAACGATAAAACTGACGCTGCCATGGCACTGCAAATTATAAGGACTTCGCGGGCATATATTTTGTCACGAAATATTTCAAATACACGAAATACACTCGGTGCTGCAACACGACATATTTCCAAATAATCATAGCACCGAGCGGGTAAAACGGGAGAAACAATCATGCGTGCCGAAAAATCGCAGTTAGCAAGTCCAGAAATAGGCGAACGATCAGCATTTTGACTTCGCGCATTTCTGTGACTTGATCAATAACAGAGAATGTTTCTCACTCACTCGAGGATGATGGGGAGTAGGCAAGATGATAGGCCACGATAACGCCATTCCTCCCGCGCTCCTCAGGGGGACGCCAGCTGACAGTGAGGGAGTGAGCGGACGACGGGGAACAAGAGACGGAGGCTGGAGGGCTGTTGGGAGCTGCAGGGAGGAACAATCCTATAAACAAGTTCCTCTTATGATTTCTGTGGTATTCTACCAGCTTGCGAAGACAATAATCATAATTATCTATACATTACTAACGAGTTACTTGTACATATCAAAGTGCCCGCAGTCAATGGCTGCTCTTCTAGGCACATTTAAAGATCTCAAACAGAGAAATAAGTGACCAACACATTGTTTCTCTGCATTAGCCAAAGGACTGAGACACAAGAGCATGTAATGAAACCATGTAACAGGAAACAAAACTCACTGTCCTGCAGGGTCTGCCCCATGACAGGGTCTGACGAGGGTCCAGCCCCTCGGGAGTTGAAGGCCCTGACGATGACATCGTAGAAGGAGTGAGGATGCAGGTCAGTGACGATGGTGTGCGTGGCGGTGGACGAAGCATCGCTACCGCCCACCGTCGTGAAGTTGTAAGCGCTGCCTTCGTCACTTGTGTCATCCATCGTGCTGCCAACACGTCAAGAGGTCAACGTCTTGCTGTCAACTCTATGATACACCAAAGAGCTTATGAGACGTCTTAGAGCTGCAAGTGGCGCTTAGGGTATTTAAAACATCAACCACTACAGACTACACCCCAGCTATTCCCCATGATAAATATCAAGACAGCGGAACTGATGTCGATAGCATCAGTAGAAAGTATGCCTGATTTTTTGCATGAATGCGAGGCGTGAGGCGCACCTGGGGAGGCGGAGGCGGATGCCGAGGTAGTAGCCCAGGAGGCGTCCATGTGAGGCGTTGCGAGGCGGAGGCAGCCACGTCACGCGTAACGACCGAGAGCTCGAACTCACCACCTGCAAAGGAATTGAACATTTTATTCGCTTAAATACCTTCCGGATGTAAATCTTCATGTGTTGTTAGTTAACAATTTTAGAATCGGCTCGTTTTTCAGGTACAAGGATACCCTCCCTGTTTTTATGCGATCGTCACTAGTTTACAGGTATAGTTCTGCACAGTGCCCATCAGCGTACGTCGGTATGACGTCACGCAATTTCTATACTAGGCTGGCTGAGCATAAAGGCAGGAGTTATAGAACGGGGAACCTACTTGCACATGCTCGTCATTTTGCTGTATGTGTTCATGCCGATGAGTGCACCTCAGGATCTGATAGTGATTTTAAGGTTCCAGCATTCACATCCGGTGTTACTGATCCACCAATTTTCTAATCTCTGTATATATTCAAACAGAAGCCTAGCCTGAATGCTGCTTTTAGCTCCTTTCCTCTTGAAATAGTAAATAGATAGCCCGTTTGTTAGCTTTAATTTCATGCCTCATTTGCTTATTTCCGTTTTAATATCTGACCGTGGATTTTACTTTACTAATTGGTTGTACTTGTGTTTCTAGGACTGAACTTCTTCTAAACTGAACTTTGTGTTGTGAACTGACAATGGAGCTAGACTACGAAACGGTTAATCTTATGAAGAAATGGTGATTTTTTCTGGGATTGTCTTTGCTTTAAATTCCTGGAACCACATCCTGCACCACCTGCAACGAACCACATTCTAAACCACCTGCATAAATGAAACGAAGCACATCCCGAGTGCTTGAAGGATGGACCAAAAGCTGGTGCAGCGCACCACCTGCAACCAACCACATCCTGAGTGCTTAAAGAAATAATGGATAAGACGATCTGATGTAACGCACCACCTAATAAGCTGAGCTAACCATTTCCTGAGTGCATAGATGAAGTATAAGCTGGTGCCGCACTTGCAAAAAGCTGCAAACACGTGCAAAAATTTCGCCCATTTTGACTGAAACGCCAAATAAGTGAAATATAACCTAGAGTACAATGATTGTCCAGTGTCTTCCACTAAACATTTCTTTGAAGCAAACGTTGATAATCTTTGTAGTGCTCGAACTATTGTTGGGGCTCTCTGAACCACATCCTGCTCCACCTAGGGAAGGTGACTAATCAGCATTCAGCTTAGTTCTCCTTACGAGTTGTACGAAACGTACCTGGCGGCCAGCACTACAAAGCCGCGTATCGCAGCACACTGATAAAATCTACTTGTATGCCAAATTCCAAGCAAATCCGTTTAGTGTTGAAAGACTTACGGGTGATTCGGTTGAGCGTAAAGTTAGGTTTTGCGTTCGAGTCTGCAGGCGAGTTCGGAGAAGTGTCGATTCGGCCGGATCGCACATGAATTCAGTGACATCATTAAATCATGTTGCTTCAATAGGGTCTGATATGTCTCAGATCGTAAAATTAGGTTCAAGATCAATCACTACATGCTACATGTTGAGGCATCTCGTGCATAACTGATTCCATCCCTAATGCTGTACGTAATAGGAGAGGTAGTCTGGAGCCAATATCATTCGGTAGATAGAACATTTATAGACCCACGACCGTACACAACCTTGGAATTCGTTGCGCTACGTTGTTATTCGAAATTTATCACAGTTCCTCCTTTGATTCGGCGTGCTCACTTAGTCCGAAGTCTTTTGTATGTTATCTTCTTGCATCATATTGTTTGAAAACCACGTTAACCTTTTTATCTCGTATTACAAACTTATTTTCTCATTATGTGCAGAACCTCGTCATCAATAAATCTGATGCAAAGTTTCGAATCATATCACTTTCACAGAAATTTTAGGAAACCTTTATAATCCTCCTTCGACTATTTCGTGGGCTGATTCGATGCAGAGGATAAGTGGTGGCTCTTATACACATCTANATGTATCAGACATTACCTATATCGTTGTGTGCAGTGATGTATCAGGCATTACCTATATCGTTGTGTGCAGTGATATAGAAGATATACTCTGTCCCGCACTCGAGACCGTAGATTGTATGGCTGTTGTCTTGTACAGCCAGTTGCACAGCCTCGCCGTTAGCAGTCCTACAATTGACAATGCAAACGACTAGTACGGAAGACTGCCGTATAACAATAATGAATGCATTACAGAAGCTGACATGATTAATAGCAATCTATTGGAACAGAGAATACTTTCAGAGACATTATCAGTAGTTGAACAATTATATTTTTGGGCGGAACAGTCTATGTGAGAAACGACAGCAAACGAACTACGATAAGTAGCAATAGTAATAGCAAGTGGATGAGTGTGGTAAAAATCAAGATGAGTTTCATGGCAAGTATAGTTGTCAATGGGCAGAAAAGAACCGACGCGAGGTAAATGTCCGAGAAATTTACCTGTAGTACAGAAAAGAACCGACGAGAGGTAAAAGTCCGAGAAATTTACCTGTAGTACAAGTTAAAGAGCGTAACACGAGAACCGCCTTCGTCTTCCACGTCCCATTGCAGACGTATGGACGAAGCTGTTGTTTCAGTGACATGCAATTTTGGCGGAAGAGGAGGCACTGTTGAACAAAATGGACATTATCTGAATTTTTTTGATGATTTAATATTCACACTTAGTAAATTAAGGCATTATTTTCAACTGCTTACTGGCCAAGTCAACTGCATGCTCACTGACCAACTGCTCAAGACCAAATTATCAAGAATCGTTATAACTGTAATTTTACTTTTTAGCTCGACCATTCTCAATATTAGAAATAAATCTTCCCTAAAATGTGCATTCAAGTTCATTGGTTGCCAACTCCCAATCGAAGTCTCTTACTTTCAATGTTAATTCAATTAAATATGCCAGCACCTTCACCTCTAACTATGACATTGTAGGTGATGGCATCACTGCCGTGTATGTTGGACGCTGTACAGGTGTAAAGACCACTGGCGCTGCGGTCCACGGAGCTGATCACTAACGAGCCGTTGTTATCAACCATCAGCCTGTAGAATAAAAAAATGAAATCAAGAAATTTTGTCGAAGATAACCCTTCTAAATATTTTAGTTCTTGCACTGTATTCTCAGAAAATACTTCCATGATCAAAGCTCGTACGGAGGGTGAAAGTTACGGTTGCGCTCAAACAAGCAGTGTTTATTATTTATTATTAACAAGCTATATAAACATGGAGGCATTTCGACGAGGTTGAGGCAAAGACACATCGCCGGAGGCAAAGTTACAAGGGAAAAGATTTGCGAATTGTAGAATGCGCAGCCAATGAGGGCATTTGACACAAAGCCTTTGTATTCCTCCTGCACACCTTATGAAAATTGAAATCTAATGCAGTCCATCACTGAATTTCGAGACTAGCAAGATACGTCTCATATGAATAAATTCTAACAATCATGCACTATATACTATATCAATATTTCACACAAAATTTTCCAGTTTACTTCTATATATTCATTCTAGTAACAGGACCATTAAATAAATGCAACGAAAGCAACTAAATGGTGATTTTTTCAATTTAGATTCATCAGCATTAGATTCAAGTGAAAGACTTTAAGTTTTATAAAAAATGTTCCGTGTCATTGAATTACAATGAGATATTTTGAACATTAGAAATTGTTAATCACAATTTAGAAATTTATGCGGTAATGCGTCGTTAAACCTGGCAAGCGCACCCCGGGGAGTTTAGGGCGACGCGCTCCGGTCCGCGGGTCCAGGTCCTGGAGCTGCTATGTCACTGCAAATAATTAAAACATTGCGGGTTATATTTTGTCACGAAATATTTCAAATACATGAAATACACTCGGTGCTGCAACACGAAATATTTCTAAATAATCGTAGCACCGAGCGGGTAAAACGGGAGAAACAATCATATGTGCCGAAAAATCACAGTTAGCAAGACCAGAAAAAGGCGAACGGTCATCATTTTGACTTCGCGCATTTCTGCGACTTGACCACAACAACAGGTGAGCACGCAAGGCAGGTCGATGCCTTTCATTTGATTACTTGCAATTACGCACTCTATTACGAGACAGGGAAATGAAATTATACACTTACAGCATAAATGGCTATCACATTAATTCCATTTCCAACAACCCTTAATCACTCAACTAACACAAGTAACAGTATTTAACGACGATTTATTACATATAGACAGAGGTGGGCAGTAGCGCGCTACATGTAGCGGCTGCTACTAGCGGCCGCTACATTTTTGGTAGCGTTAGCGGCGCCACATTTCGGCAATTGTAGCGGTAGCGGTAGCACCCGCTATATTTAGAGCATGCAGCGGTAGCGGCCGCTACATTTCAAATTAGCGCTGCCCAGCTCTGCATATAGACTGACATGCAATGGCACGCCGCTTAAATTTTCGAGCTTCAAGAAGTTTTTCTGCCCTTCTACGGCGGTGCTCTTGGTCAGCAAGACTTCGGAGGCATTGGACGTGGGGCGCCAGTACACCGTGTAAGAAATTACGCGTCCTCGAGGCTGCTCAGGCGCCCGCCACGCCACCAAGACGCTGGACGCTCCGGCAGACACGGCCTTCACTGATGAAGGCGCTGATGGAACTGGCAACGACAACCTTACTTTGAGATTTTAATCAATGATTCATCTATTTATCACTGAAGAAACCTAGAAACCTAGGATTGTTCCATCAATTTCTGATTTCTCCATCATGTCACATCAGCTATCATGATATCACTCAAAAAATGTAATGCTATAATTCAAATATTTAAAAGCCAGAACCTTCTAAACTCTGAAGGAAGTTTCGTCATAAATTCTCAAACTTCGTCATACACGAATTCCGAGAATTATCACGATGTTTTAAAAGCTAGAAGAAAAGTACTTCTTAAGTACCAAAAGCAAGCTTACCTCCCTCCATGGTGGCGCACAAGACAGTGTTCGCAGAAACTCCCACCCCAACAGAAGTGGCGGCCGCGACTGTGATGGAGTAGTTGGTCCAGGCCTCCAGCCCCGGCAGTTCCGTCCCGTGACTGTCAATGACGATCAACAGTCGTCCACCGCGGCTCGTCGAGATCGCCCGCTGAATGCCATCATCCATTTCCGGGGTCGATGATTCACCGAATGTGCCGTAATCTTGGGGGATAAAACGCCTTGATAAGGATAAAATAAAAGTCACAAACTCTCACTTTGAGACTTTATTCGAACGATTTAAAATTTGTATTTTAAAGGAGGGGCTAAAAAACTTTGGCAAAGGTTACTTATTACTTGGACTTAATATGAAGATTACGAGTGATGTCCTGGAATGTTTCTGAATAGATGACTGATTTTAATTTTGAACAGTTTTCGCTTCTGATAGCTAAACGACTTTTCAAGTCGTTCTGTGACTCTTTGGAAGTGAGGTTAAATTTAATTTCAAACAACTCAAGTAGATCGTTGATGTAACAGCGAATGTTTCTCACTCACTGGAGGATGATGGGGAGTAGGCAAGATGATAGGCCACGATAACGCCATTCCTCCCGCGCTCCTCAGGGGGACGCCAGCTGACAGTGAGGGAGTGAGCGGACGACGGGGAACAAGAGACGGAAGCTGGAGGGCTGCTGGGAGCTGCAGGGAGGAACAATCCTATAAACAAGTTCCTCTTATGATTTCTGTGGTATTCTACCAGCTTGCGAAGACAATAATCATAATTACTGTATGTATACAATACTAATAGAAATTTAAAAGCGAAGAAAACTCCACACATATTCAGCATTATAAATTTAGTTGTGCACGATGTGCATCTGCGTACGTCGGAATGACGGCACGCAACCTTTACACTAGGGTCGCTGAGTATAAAGGGAGGAGTTGTAGGACTGGGCAGTTACTATCGCGCCCTCCTCATTCGGCTGTGCGCACTCACGCCGAACAGTGCAACGTTCCGGTGTCCGACACTGACTTTAAGATTTTAGCTTATAGTTATATTGAACAGAGTAAACTTTATTCTGAACATTGAAAACCGTTTACAGAAACTAAGGATAGCTGAAAGTAAGGATCGTTTCAGTTCAATGAGATGTTATCTAATGATAAATTAATCTATGCAGTAGTAGTAGTAGCTCACCTGCTATTCACATCCTACTATCAACATTGAATAAATCAATTCCGTCGGTTAAAACTTTGTACATTTACTTTGAAACTTATTTTTACTAATTGGAAACTCAATAGTTCTTATTTAATCATGAATATTGTATAATATACGTGCGTTGAAAAAAAAACGCAATGTGAACGCTTATTACATCTGTGATAAACTAATGCTCAGTGGTGGAATATAGAGAAGGAACGACTGAGTTGTCACTCGTACAGAGACTGCGTTACCTTCTTGTACTTGTTCGCTTCTTGCTATAGTTCCGTGAATAACATGATCTCAGGGTACAGATGTAGGTTTTTAGAGTTTGATCATTTATCGAGTTATTTCGTGCCATGATTAGCATCTTAATTTTGCTTGAATAACAAAAGCACCATAAACAAATAATCGTAATGAATAAATCGTTTTTTCTCGTCCTCTGCCCACTAACTCCTGGAATTTTTACCTGAATTTGATGACTTCTGTGACAGTTCTTAAACATAGTACCTATTTAAAATCTATGAAAGTTGAATTTGTAGAAAAACTCAATAAATGCAAAATTACAATTAACGCCAGAAACTTAATGAGCTGAGAAAAATATACTCGTATAAATTTTGTGTCTTTTTATGGGTTCTGGATTATTCACTGATTGCAGAAAAATAAAACTTGAACCACTCTTAGAACTCGAACTTAACCCAACGAATGTTGAAGGATCCATTAGGACAATCGTTGCCGTACAAAAGCGCCAGGTGAAACTAACACATTATTATATTAGCACACTCAAGAACAAGGCTTAATTTTGAATTTTCATGTCATTAATAACACTGAGTATATTATAACAGGGATATTTTTGCTACATTTATTTGCTGCCGCTATCTACAAATTTAAGCATTAACGAACTAGGATGAGGATGGTTGACATACAGTATCACATGCGATTCCGTCAATCTTGAATACGCTTCATAAATAAAATTACCTTTTGTGCTGTTTTTCATTTTAAGTTGACCGTATACTTCCCCATTCCTATCAATCGTAATGTTATGCTACTTCAACATTCCCGTTAGGATTTTAAATGTTAAAGAATTACTCATAACATTGGGTTGGGAAAGAAATGTGTCGAGGCGGACGTCTCTGGCGGTTGTCCCATTGCCGGTTGCGCTCGCCGTCCGCCTGGCGCTTGTCAACGCCCCGGAGTCCAACAACGGAACTCTCCGGCCTCGCCTGCCCGCGGTAATCTCGAGACATTTTCGAAGGGATGGCGCTGGTATAATTTTCGTCCGACGAGGAGCCCTCCACCTGAGTAAAAATTATGTTTGCATTTTTAATCTTCCGTCAGACAGAGAGCCCTCATAATTCTACAAACAAAAATTCACAGCTAAAATCATGGTAAATAAATAGGCCTCCGCAAGAGGTCAGTCAAAAATTAATTTCAAATTATATTAAATTCAAACCACATACTTTCGAATAGATTTTCTTTATTCGTGCTTTGTGGTGAATTTAATTATCTTCATTACGGGTAATAAAGTTTGAGAAAGAAGCAATTATTACAATTCACATTTAAACATCGATAATATTGGCTCTTTTTAATGCAATTATTTTAGCTTATTGAAAAGAAATTAAAGTAAGATAGGGAAAACTAAACGGCATACGATTAATTTCCAGCGTCGTCATATTTGGGCGAATGTTTGCGACTGAATAAATTTATTGTATTTGACAAGGTCATATTGTGACGAATGTTTGCGACTAAATCAATTTATTGTATTTGTAGTTTTTCCAAGATCGTGAATTTCATATGAATTTATAGATTGAACTTCAATGTTCTACAAATTCACAGATATTCCCTCACAATTATTGCTCACTATTGAATCAACAACATGACCTCAATATGGAAATATTCTGAACCTGAAGGAGTTGTAAGTTAAAGTGGATCATGTAAAGAAAAGTTAATTTATAAACGTTTTAAGGTGCAAATGAGTTCCGGGTTCGTAAAATAGCTGATTCGCTTCCTCAGTTCTCCGTAATAACATAGTGATGTCGGCCCTAAAGAGCAGGCCTGATGTGGCCTGTCGCCGATTCCAGAACTTTTCGTGACTTGTTCACAGATGATCTAAAATCGTTTCATTTAACCGGATCTTTTAAAATTTTAATTTTAATAATAAATATAATATATTTAAAGGATATATTTAATATTGAATTTTTTAATTTAATGATAAATTTTACAAATTTTTATAACAGGAAAGAGCTTACAGCATTAGGGCTGTCGACATTATTGAGCGATGGTATTTGGTACACAAGAGTAGCGTAGCTCCTCTGGCTCGTGTCCTCTGTATAGGCCCCGTCCCTCGCCTCGTACGGAGGTCGGGACAGCGGGGCTTGGGGTATTGGTGATACCGCCCCTAGATGGTAGGTGCTGTCCGCGTAGTGGTACACGTCCGACTCCCCTGGGTAATCTGAATTTAATAGTAGTTTGCTGCTAACGGTAGAATATGGCAAAAAAAATAAAAAAATCATTAATTAACTAATTTTTCGCAATTATTTGGAATTTCTAATATGGTATAAATGCCATCAATGGTTTAGAAATTTCAATTTTGCTTTGTTCTGTGAACTTCTTAGTTAACGCAAATTTCGACTCAAATTTCAGGAGTTTTAGAGCGAGCCTGAAGCTATACAATGGATTTTACATACGAGGCCATTTCATTTCTAAATACGGAGCGTGAATATACAATGAATAATTTGAACAAAGTGGAGATGGATCGCATCGAGTACTTCTTTAAATGAAAGTAAATATAATTATTAAACGAAAAGTTTAACATTGTAATCAGAATTTCATTCATAACTGTTTCGGGCGTCGCATAGTGAATAAAAATATCAACAAGATTCCCACTCCCGAAGCGGTGATCTGTCTCTCTCTCCAAAATTGTCATTGTTCAAGTTCATTAGTTAAAGAAATTAAATATTATGTGGATAAGCAGCCTCGTAACAACTAATAACATTAAATGAAAAGAATGCAGCAATAATAAAAAATTACATATACCAATCAACAAAACAATCACAAAATTGTATTATTTCTAGCAGTATATAGATTATCCAAACACAAAGCGGTTCTTTTACCATTCCGACCGTCGTCCGCATTCGGCAAAGGCTGAGGAAATCTTTGGAAATGCGAGCGTGTCTTGACTGGGTTTTCGAGTTCCTGTTTCTCCCTGAGCATGGAAGAGTCGTGGCCGTCCTGAGCAACCTTCGATGCTCCGCCCTCAGGCACTTCGTCTTCAGCGGAGTTGTGTTTTGTCAAGGTTTTGCCTGGAGAAAATATGATTATAAAGAGTACCCACTCTTTGTTCGGGGGATTGTTAGGAATGAAAACGCGTAGATGATTGTAACGGTTTCTGATAACAAAGAATGGACATTTTGAACGCAAAGTTGAGGTTAGTCGAAATTATAAACAATATAGAGAAAATAATCGAGGTAAACAAACAGTAAAATGGTCATAACGTAAGTAAATAATAACGTACCAAATTGCTGAACAATCTAGGGCAAGTTTGACGAGAAACTGAGTTTGCCTGAGCTCGTCGACTATGGTCCTACCTAAAAGGTCCCAACCTTCTGTACACGGGAGAAGTATGTTCAGTAATAAATTCTTCACAATGATTGCATGAACATCAACTCAAGCCTCATATCTTCTAAGAAACAAATACACCAGAAAAAAGCGTGCACGAATAAGTTAATCTACTGCATCGGAAATGACAATAAGGAGTACGAAAGAAATTGTAATGATATATATGAGAGCTTTTTATCGTAATGAAATTTCCGTTTTTTATATTTTTAAAGTTAAACGCTAGTTGAAGATTAAATGAATAAATAAATTGATATTCAAATTAATTTTTAATAGCAACGATTGAAGTCACCAATCTGTCCGGTATAAAAATAATTATAGGTAAGATTTGATATTAATTAAGATAAGATTGAAATGAATGAGGTATAAATAGATTGGGAGGAACGTGAAGCAATTGCACTGAATATGGCTATTCGTACCCGCAACTTCTGTTCCCAACAAAACAACTTTAATTGGTATTTATTGCGTGCATCTCTAAGTTAAAATAATTTTTTATCGCAAAACTGCGGTGGCATCGTTGTCATAGGTGCCATGTCAAGTCCACCATAGCTGCGGTCAAACCAAACAGAGGTACAAATCTCAGTTCAGTCTTGTCTCCAAGTCCTGAGTAAATAACGACCCCGCGCATGCTAATGCTGACTTCTCCTGACGCAGATGCAGATCCTGACGAGTGTGGCCATTAGGGCGAGAATGGACAGCGCCATAGGGATGAGAATGCGCAGGTCACGCCACAGCGGCGAGTTGCGATCGTCTCTGCTTTGACCGCTGGAGCCGCCCCATACCGTCGGTGATCCTGAAAAAATATAACTCAGTACTCGCTGCAGTGAGTGACAGAGAGCGCATTTTCTCGTCGACGAAAACGTGTAGTCACGGACAGACAGACGGAGATCCTGACGAGTGTGGCCAGAAGGGCGAGTGTGGACAGCGTCATAGGGATGAGAATGCGCAGGTCGCGCCACAGCGGCGAGTTGCGATCGTCTAAAACAAGTCATAGATACTTGAATACCACGAGTGTTCGCCGTAGACTTTCATAGCACATATTTGACGTCCCATGCAATAAAACATCTCATGAATTGCGTTATGATAAATGTGTTAAGCCCTAGTGGCTTAGGCGAAATTTCGACACTCGGGTTTCAAGGAGTTTTATTTGGGTAATCTTGAAAACATAGTTTCTGTAAGAATGACATCAGAAATATTAACTATCTTAATACAAGAGATAAACAAATATAAGCAAAATTATATCCAAGTTAACCAAAAAAATGTATCATATCAGAATCAATAATGAAAGACTAATAAATTGCAGGACTAAACTCACCGAAGTATTTCGCCGCTAAAGAGGTTTGACTACGAATGACAATTTATGTCCAGGTAAACTTCGGTCGGATGACTGAAGATCTAAACAGAAAGATTACGTGAAGCGTACATGTGAAAAATTGCGATTACAAAATGCACTGCAAATTTTTAGTTCTTCGTCGCTTGTCTTCACTACTCATTTATGGTCATCATCATGAAAATGACCGTTTTTCCATTAAAAAGAACTCGAATGGTACGTTTAGTTATTGGCGACAAAAATCAAGAGTTTGATATTTCGTCAGATTTAAATACTCTTTTTCAAATGCACAAACCTTGATTGTTCATAGTTGGTACACATGAAATTCATGCAATTTTTCATTAATCTTAGTGCTTTGTAAATTATCAGTTTGAGCTGACCTGTGGTCCAGTGGTTGCTGGAGTCTCGGAGCTGGACAACGAAGTGGGAGATGGGACAGCCCCCTGAGTCCCACTGGGTGAGGTACAGGGTGGCCTGGGTGCTGTTGCTGGTCACGAACTGGAACAGCGGGGGAGCCACGGGAGCTCGGCCCTTCGTGCGAGCCGTCACAACGCTCGACGGCTCGCTCGACCCTGATAAATGACGCTCACGTGAAACATTCAATGGGAAATTTATAGATTAATCTTCTGTTCCAGGCAAACTAAACCTTGTACACGAATTAAGATCATTCACTTAATTCGTCAGAAATTAAATTAACATTAAACATACCTCCACATTCTGAAAATACGTTCATATACTAGTGAGTAGTGGTCATTATTCAAGTCATCTTGCTACACCATTAGATGTTCTCTCAAAAATAATTTATCCACACCAACAAGCAGGTAAAAATGAGACATTATATGCATCAGACATTATATATAATTTCGTGCAAATAATTTGCAGGCACTACCTATCATCGTTATGTGCAGTGATGTATCAGACATTACCTACATCGTTATGTGCAGTGATGTATCAGACATTACCTACATCGTTATGTGCAGTGATGTATCAGACATTACCTATATCGTTGTGTGCAGTGATGTATCAGACATTACCTATATCGTTGTGTGCAGTGATGTATCAGATGTACTCTGTCCCGCACTCGAGACCGTAGATTGTATGGCTGTTGTCTTGTACAGCCAGTTGTACAGCCTCGCCGTTAGCAGTCCTACAATTGACAATGCAAACGACTAGTACGGAAGACTACCGTGTTACAATAATGAATATAGAACAGAAGCTGACATGATTATTAGTAATGTAGTGGAACAGAGAATACTTTTAGAGACATTATCAGCAGTTGAACAATTATTCATTTGGGCGGAACATTCTATGTGAGAAACGACAGCAAACGAACTACGATAAGTAGCACTAGTAATAGCAAGTGGCTGAGTGTGGTAAGAATCAAGATGAGTTTCATTACAATTATAGTCATCATTGGGCAGAAAAGAACCGACGCGAGATAAAAGTCCGAGAAATTTACCTGTAGTACAGAAAAGAACCGACGCGAGGTAAAAGTCCGAGAAATTTACCTGTAGTACAGAAAAGAACCAACGCGAGGTAAATGTCCGAGAAGTTTACCTGTAGTACAAGTTAAAGAGCGTAACGCGAGAACCGCCTTCGTCTTCCACGTCCCATTGCAGACGTATGGACGAAGCTGTTGTTTCAGTGACGTGCAATTTAGGTGGAAGAGGAGGCACTGTTGAACAAAATGGATATTATCTGAATTATTATATTGATATAATATTCACACTAAGTAGATTACGGGATGATTTTTAACTGCTTACTAACACCAAGAACCGTTATAAGCTTATAACTGTGATTGTACTTTTTAGCTCGGCCATTCTCAAGATTAGAAAAAATCTTCCCTAAAATTTGCATTCAAGTTCATTGGTTGCCAATTCCCAATCGAAGTCTCTTACTTTCAGTGTTACTTCAAGTAAATATTCCAGCACCTTCACCTCTAACTATGACATTGTAGGTGATGGCATCAGTGCCGTGTATGTTGGACGCTGTACAGGTGTAAAGACCACTGGCGCTGCGGTCCACGGAGCTGATAACTAACGAGCCGTTGTTATCAACCATCAGCCTGTAGAATAAAAAACTGAAATCTAGAAATTTTGTCGAAGATAATCCTTCTAAATATTTTAGTTCATGCACAGTATTTTTTAGTTCTTGCACAGTATTCCACAATTTTAGTTCATGTACAGGATTCTCAGAAAATATTTCCATGATCAAAGCTCGGACGGATGGTGAATATTAGTGTTGCGCTCAAACAAGCAATGCTTATTATTGATTATTAACAAGATATATAAGCATGGAGGCATTTCGACGAGCTAGTCGCGAGGTTGAGGCAAAGATACATCGCCGGAGGCAAAGTTACAAGGGAAAAGATTTGCGAATTGTAGAATGCGCAGCCAATGAGGCATTTGACACGAAGCCTTTGTATTCCTACTGCAGATCATATGAAAATTGCAATCTAATGCAGTCCATCATTGAATTTCGAGACTAGCAAGATACGTCTCATATGAATAAATCCTAACAATCATGCACTATCTACTATATCAATATTTCACACGATATTTTCCAGTTTACTTTCAAATATTCATTCTAGAAACAAGATCATAATATACGTGCAACGAAAGCAACTAAATTGTGAATTTCTTTTTCAATTAAGATTTCATCGATAACATTAGATTCAAGCTAGGGAAGGACTTGAAGTTTAATAAAAAAAAACCTGCCGTGCCTTTGATTTACAATGAGATATTTTGAACATTAGAAATTATTAATCACAAGTTAGAAAATTTATGCGGTAATGCGTAGTTAAACCTGGCAAGCGCACCCCGGGGAGTTTAGGTTGACGCGCTCCGGTCCGCGGGTCCAGGTCCTGGAGGGCTCCGGCACGCCGACGGTGCGGCATTGCAGGAGTGCGTCTCGCTTCCAATTGACGAGCACGCTTCCGCCCACCGACCAGATGCCTGCACCAACTGCATAATGGCGGATAAAAGGATGGTTATATTGCATTGCAGGAGTGCGTCTTGCTTCCAATTGACGAGCACGCTTCCACCCACCGACCAGATGCCCGCACCAACTGCATAATGGCGGATAAAAGGATGGTTATATTGCATTGCAGGAGTGCGTCTTGCTTCCAATTGACGAGCACGCTTCCGCCCACCGACCAGATGCCCGCACCAACTGCATAATGGCGGATAAATGGATGGTTATATTAGGGCTGAACGTTATAAGTGGGTCTCACTGCATGTCCTGAATGCCCGCACTAACTGCATAATGGTGGATAAAAAGATGGCTTTATTAGGTGAACGTTACATATGGCTCTTACTGCATGCCCTGAATGTCCGCACCAACTGTATAAGTATGAATGAAAGAAGGATTATTGTAGCTTGGTAGAAGAAAGTGACTCGTAGTGCATAGGCTGAATGCTCCCAACCACTGCACGATGGCGGATAAATGATGTCATTACAACTAATCATTATCACCTCATCATAAAACCTAAAAAATTATCTGATCCTTACCTTTTCATAAATTTTAACATAGCATTAAGTAGGTTATTATTATTATTATTAGGTAGCAGAGTGCCAGTTACCTTCATCATGACCACAGATGATGAGAACAAAAGAGTGTCTTAATACATTTATCTAAGTACGAAGTAAAAGTTTTATTGCAAAAGCTTCTCTCGTCTGCAACGGATAACCGATAAGCAAGATATAAAAAATACATTTATTATCCAAGTACGAAGTGAAAGTTTCATTGCAAAAGCTTCTCTCGTCTGCAACCGATAACCGATAGGCAAGATATAAAAAATACATTTATCCAAGTACGAAGTAAAAGTTTTATTGCAAAAGTTTCTCTCGTCTGCAACATATAGTCAATAAGCAAGATATAAAAAAAAATACATTTATCCAAGTACGAAGTTAAAGTATCATTGCAAAAGTTTCTCTCGTCTGCAACGGATAACCGATAAGCAAGATATAAAAATACATTTATCCAAATACGAAGTAAAAGTTTTATTGCAAAAGTTACTCTCGTCTGCAACGAATAACCAATAAGCAAGATATAAAAAAATAATCATTGTGTTTAAATATGGACAGACCGGTGTCGCTGGGGACGACAGACACCAGCGTACTGGTTCTTCCCTCGCCCACTACAGTCGACGCGGTCACCCACACCTGTAGGGCAGGAAACGGTAAAACTGACGCTGCCATGGCACTGCAAATAATAAAGACTTCGCGGGCATATATTTTGTCACGGAATATTTCAAATACACGAAATACACTCGGTGCTGCAAGACGACATATTTCCAAATAAACATAGCACCGAGCGGGTAAAATCGGGGAAACAATCATGCGTGCCGAAAAATCGCAGTTAGCAAGACCAGAAATGGGCGAACGGCCAGCATTTTGACTTCGCGCATTTCTGTGACTTGATCACAAAATAAAATATTTAAATGTTAATCTTGAATAACTCCAAACTTGCTAGTAACAGCATGTGATGGCAAGCAGTTTCGTACAAAACAAGTGCCTAACCATGAAATATTTCAACATTAACCTTGAATAACGCCAAACTTGCTAATAACAGCATGTGATGGCTAGCAGTTTCGCACAAAACAAGTGCCTAACCATGAAATATTTCAATGTTAACCCTGAATAACTCGATATTTGCTAGTAACAGCGTGTGATGGAAAACAGTTCCGTATAAAACAAGTGTCTAACCATGAAATATTTCAATGTCAACAATGAATAACTCCAAACTTGTTATTAACAGCGTATGATGGAAAACAGTTTCGTGCAAAACAAGTACCTAACCATGAAATATTTCAACATTAACCTTGAATAACTCCGAACATGCTAGTAACAGCGTGTGATGGTAAACAGTTTCGTACAAAACAAGTGCCTAACTGCAAGGTTGACAGTCAACTCGTTGCCAGTTACCGGCGCAGCCTCTCGTCTCGAGTGAATGCTGTCAAGTGCAGCTTCAAGGTTAGCTCCGCGTCTTGTTCATTGCTAATAACATTCTTCGTGTGACCGTGTATTTCTACCATATTCATGTAGCAAGGGAACGGTAATGTTCTAGATGATAAATAAAGTGTTACAGTAATGTTTTAAGTATTTTTCTTTTAGTTAGGTTTATTATTAGGTTATTAAGTTATTCTTTTAGTTAGGTTATTATTTAGTTAGGTTTTTTTAGGTAAGGTTTCTAAACATGCCTATCTGATGGGCGAATTGTCGCAAAATTTTTATCATAAAAAGAAAAGTTTCCTACAACTTTGCGGTCGTCTCCATTTTGAAGACGTTGTATTTTTCAGAATTCGCCTTTCCCTCTGGACTGTGGAGCCAACCATAATACTGATAACTTTTATTTCAATTTTTATTCAACAAACAATGGTCACAGTGTTTGATAACGAGTATGGGTCCTAATAATATGGTAAAAGAATCGAAATCAATGTAATCATATCCCAACGAGTGCATGATGTACAAACGAAAATACGTTCCCACACTCGTTATATGCATCAAGAACAGAAATTAAACTTGAATAAACATATATGAACAGTTATTTTTCTTTTACAATTAATGGATAACTTAGCAACACAAAAATTTTTCCTCAGCATAATAGTGACTTAAATCTAGAATATATCGCTATCATTAGTTCAGGCATTGACAACACAACTTCGCAACACTTGGTTTACTGGCTCAAAACTACAACTTTCAAATCCTGCTCAGCGTTGAGCCGAGGCCTGCATTTTGTTTTTCGAGGCGTCACGGCTGAAAAAAAAACTTTTCTTTGTAGATACAATATGCAAAGAGACCTCGAAATACAAAGCTCTCTGCCCAGTCAATGAACTTCCATAATATAAACTTCGCTCTGTGTATGAGCAGTGAGACTCGGCTTCGGGATGGAATTAGATGTTATCTTTGAAAAAAATTTCACTCCGGCGTAACAGAAATGATCTAAAACCGCAGCAATATTTCATTACATATATTGTGTTCTCTTATTAAAAATTAAAACACAATCACGTTTTACCCAGGCAGAACCCAGGCGATCAAACAATGTCACCTGCTTACAGGTGCCGGACAAATTCACGGCCGGTCTCACGGCCAAACTTCAAATTCAATGACCAAGGAATATCTCCCAAACTAATGAACGAAGCTCGATGACACTAAGTATTTATTAGGAGCTAACGATGATGTTCAGCACGTGAAAATGTTTTCCATTTAATAGAATAGAATAGAAGTGTCGGTATTGAAGAAATAAGCCCCTGGCCTGTTGCCGATTCTTGTACTATTCGTGACTTGATTCCACAAGGGACCCGGCCTTTGGAACCCGAACTTTCCAGAACTGACGATCGATTGAGAAAGCTGCTGAAATAATTGCCAGGTCCGTGAGGTGCTGGGCATTTCAAGACTGAACATATGCTCCTGCATAGCTTCGTCTAGACTGTTCTTGAAGGCGTTCGTACTC
>NW_025947582.1:0-295 GCF_000764305.2 Hyalella azteca
AAGCAGGTTACCAAATGACATTTTAATGGATTGCGACGTTTCGAAAATACAATTTTCATCATCAAGCTAGTGAAAAAAAACGAATAAAAATATTAATAAAAAGCATGCTCTTGTCTTTAATCAAACTTGCATAAAAAAAGCTTCGGCCGAGCTACACCAAAAAAATATCTACATACATAAATTCAAACAGCATTTCAACCAATCAAAACATCATATTAAAAGAGCTATATTCTTCTAATTTGTCGCTGCCAAACAAGGAAGAACGTTTTCAGAACGTATATTCCTAACATATACA
>NW_025947583.1:0-278 GCF_000764305.2 Hyalella azteca
CCGCCGTCTCGTCATGGCGGTGTGGCCGCCGTCTCGACATGGCGGTGTGTCGGTCATGTTTGGTCACGCTATAGCCATTCTGTAGCCTACTCTTCCCAAGTGTTCAAAATTATTCGAAAAACCGAATGATGAAATCCATGTTATAGTTGCCAATGTAAGGAAAAATATTTATTTGAGATGCGGCTTTAATAATTGTTAAGGAACACGCTTGCAACGAAAATATTGAATTATGTAATACACGTCATGTAGGCGTTTGTATAATTGATTGAATTCTGCGC
>NW_025947584.1:0-3068 GCF_000764305.2 Hyalella azteca
TTTTTACCACAGACCTTAGCAGGAACTTTTTGAAAATATCACTTTTCAATATTTTATTGAGGGATTTTGTAAAGCTAGTAAATGTATGACTTCTCAACTTTCTTTATGCTACATAGATAGGAAAAATGCTGAATTTTTTCTACTACTTTTTGTTTTGCAATATTCCAATTATTTTCACTATAACATTTATAACATTTTTGCGCCAGGGCAGAGGATTGTCCTGATTTATCCCGCCCATCCCTCATTACCCCATTTTATTGTACAGCTCAATTCTTTTGCAAGTACAAAAATTAGTACCTTTGTTGGCATAGTAGCAAACCAGTTAACCAGAGATATTTTAGAATCAGTTCATATTTCAGTTTTAATTCTCTCATTTACTCAAGATTTAAATCTATATCTTATGTTGTTTTATTCATACCCACCAGGATGGTGTGGTGTGTACGCCAGAGGTTTCAATCAATTCAATGCAGCATGTACCGATGTACGCCCAAGGTGCAGAAAGTGGGTGGATATTGCAAGATCTTTGGCGATGCATCTGCAGCAAAATTTACGCCTTCAGAAGATCTGCTAACACATTTGGATTGAAATTATTGCATTTTAGATACTTGCCAGTCTTTGGTCAACTATTTAGAAAATAGTGCAGAATCTGAAAGACTGCAAGAACACACAATAAGATATCCGGTATGTTGGATGGATCAGGATGCAGAAGCTTGTCCGGAAATCAGTTGCACTGAGTGTAAGTGTTGCAGTGCCTGGAGAGTAAGGGATATACTATCAAAGTTGTTAGCAGCATATTCTTATTAAAGATTACCTGGCAGAGCATCTTGAAAATGGCTGGCAATGTTATGGGCTAAAAATTCATATCTTGGAAATGCAGCTTGCAAACTCTGCAGTCTGCATCCTGGATGTACACCATTATGACAATAACGGAATAGGTTAACTCAGCAAATGTATAAAAATTTAGTATGTCTGTAGAGGGAAGTGAAATTCCCACTTGGAACTGTGGCCTGTGTGGCATTAATACATGACATGTCTGGCACATGTCATGATATGTGGCATGCATGGAATATATCTACTTGGCAAGCCACAATTGAAATTTTTTGAGCCGCGGTTTTATGAATTTTCCAGCCTTGATTTCATTTCTTCAAGCTGTGATTTAATTTCTTCAAGCAATGAATTCCATACCTTGGCCATTAAAACACATTTACAAGCGTGCAGCCACGAACATTTTACTAGGTCTCATGCTTGAGTTACCCCTAATCTCTAATTTTACCTTAAAAACAGTCAACACTAACATTTGTATTCACTTAATTGGCGACTGATCATGACATGACCGCAACTACGCAATCTTTAAGGAAAAATTTTAGATTGACTTGTTGTTCTTATGTTGTGCAGGATATTTTGGCCGGATTGTCGAAGTACCATCAAACAGGGTAATAAGGGATGGTTTTGAGTGTTTTTCATTAATAACTTCTTATCATGATACATTTCATAAACAAGTTTGAGCTCATTTTATAGCTCTTTATGAGGGCTATTGCACGGCATCTTAAAAAAAAATTCCATATGCTATTCGTAAGGTGCCAGAGGCAAAATAAAGGCATCCCAAATTACCCCTAGGAATGGGGTAATCCAGGACACTTGAAATAAAACTGCATTTTAATATGTTTGAAGCATGCAGAGTGTACTAATTACTAACAATAAGTGTACTATTACCTACTAACAATAATCTGAAGTCCTCCTTTTCCTTTCCAGATGATGTAGATGTAGAATAAATGACATTATCTGTGATTTTGACTAGTAGTTTTTCATTTGTTGATATGATATTACCATATCCATACATTACCATATTTTTGATGTGATATTACTGTATCCATGAACATGCCATTGAATATTTACAATAAATTTCTCCACTGCAAGCATCATATCAGCAGCAGTATAACACTTTTCTGTATCTGTAAGCATACAGGATGGCTTGTAATTGCACTCCATTTTAATTGGGTCAAGTGAATTCACTGTGATGGTAAAAGAATGTAAAAACATACCTGAAACAGAAAGGAAGGTTCTAGTGACAATCATCAGATTTTTTGGGAAATAAATCATAGGCTAGGTCAATTACTTTCTATTTTATGTTGCCTGGTGCACAATTCTATCTACTTCTAACAAATGTGTGTAGAAATGTGTTAACATTTCTACTAAATATGGGACGCCTGTCCCAATTTACCCTGCCCGTTCCTTATTACCCTGTTTGACGGTATTGCAGATTGTGGAAGTTAAAAATTTTATGAAATGACATGTTTTCCAAGTGCAAACCCCAATTTTTTCAATCAAACATAAAATACATGACATTAGAGCCACTGTGCACTTGCAGGGAGTGGATGAATATTGCAAGATCTTTGGCGACGTTTCAGTAGCAAAATTTAAGCCTTCAGAAGATCTTGCGACACATTTAGATTGAAATTCTTGCATTTAATATATTTGTCAGTCATTAGCCAACTATTTAGAGAAAAGTAAGGTTTCCAGTACGTTGGATGGATCAGGATGCAGTGAAGCTTGTCCGGAAATCAGTTGCAATGAGTTCCCGCCAAAAAAAATGTAAACAAGTTTACGATTGTGTAGTTGTGGTCACATTAGAGCGGTCAGACTGCATTATCACAAGTTCAGTTGACACTTGCTGAACAATGGTACTGTTTTTAGGTTAAAACTAGTTATTTGGGGTAACATGTGCATGCAACCTTGTAAATAAGTTCGTGGCTTGTAAATAGTTTTCATTACTCAGCATAAATGGCTTTTCATTAAAAATTACATGGCAACGCATCTTGAAAATGGTTGGCAATGCTTTGGGATTAAAAACCCATATATTGGCGGCGGCCCGCCGCGACGCTGCTTCCACCCTCTGCACTCTGGCATTAGAGCTGCAAGATTTCATACCTATGTACTGAAATTATATGATACTAGAGCTGCAATATTTCACAAAAAAATAGGACTTTTCAAGCCCTGATATGTGGCATGCCTACAGCAGATAGAATTGTTAGCAAGCATGTGTATGTATCATCACTATCATGTATGTA
>NW_025947585.1:0-1681 GCF_000764305.2 Hyalella azteca
CAAATGTTGGACATAAGGAAACGTGTACTGAAGTAAGGAACATAAATTAGTTCATATTTTTAAATTCTAAATTTAATCAATTTTGAACTCGTATCGCTGCTTATGCGCACATTCTGCGGTGTGAATGCTACTATAAGAGACGAATGAGCGTCAGCTTTAACAAACCCTGCTCGTCATTAGGCGGCTTCGGGCTCGAAAATATAACAGCTTGCAAATATCATTAAGAGCAAAGTGACAGAAATGATTCCCAATCTATCCGCAACTACTGATCACTACAATTCAAGTTATGGCTTTAGAAAACGATTGCATCCACAACTAAACTATTTCTGCTCAACGTTCCGCAAACTTCATGGCCCTCAGCTACCCTCTATATCAAGACTACGCAGATCAGACTCATGAATCATTTTATGTATTGAAGCAACAATTATTGTAGTAATAGTGTTGATAATTAGTGTCTGAAACGTCAGATGCTGTTACATAGGTAAAAGAGCATTAAATTAGAGCATCATTAAAGCATTATTGCCGACATAAAACCTGTGAGGTGACCAGGTTCTACTGGTTAACGTCTGCGCAATATGGTATGCGAAGCTTTAAAGATCACTTGGTTTTATTTAAAGACATCAATTAAAATTTGCCTCATGGCAATTATTTATTACTTTTTAAAAACATATTTTCTATGGAAAAGTACATAAATTAACGAAAAATTCAAAACCTAGTAAATCGAACACTCCAATCGCGAAAATTTTCCTTTCAAGACAGAATTTAACCATAGACTAGCTTATGAAATTACCCAGTTTGAACACCTGTTCAATACTCAAATGTAAACATCTTTTTAACCAGTCTAATGTATAATAATAATATTTGGTACGCGTTGCGGAATTTATTTATGATAAATCAACCTTTTTCAACATCTTTTCCATGGAGAATTACATGAAATAACAATAAGCTCAACTAACACTTGCCGGTAAATCAGCCAGACGTCCCAGTGAACTTCAATGAATCATCACCGGACAACCCAGTCTCAACCAGTTTCTGTTATGTCTCATATTATGAAGTACGTGTAAAAGAGCTCATGTCATTGTTTCTGTTATGTCTCATATCATTAAGTACGTGTAAAAGAGCTCATGTCATTGTTTCTGTTATGTCTCATATTATTAAGTACGTGTAAAAGAGCTCATGTCATTGTTTCTGTTATATCTCACATTATTAAGTACGTGTAAAAGAGCTCATGTCATTGTTTCTGTTATATCTCACATTATTAAGTACGTGTAAAAGAGCTCATGTCATTGTTTCTGTTATATCTCACATTATTAAGTACGTGTAAAAGAGCTCATGTCATTGTTTCTGTTATATCTCACATTATTAAGTACGTGTAAAAGAGCTCATGTCATTGTTTCGGCTCCCACAATAATTAAGAACTGGCATGACGGGGAAGAGGAAGGCCTGGGGGAGGGGGTGTTTGAAAGGGTTGAGGAGTAGAGGGTGGATGGTGCCCCGCCATTCAACATCGAATGGCGCTCCGCCATTCAGCATTCAAGATGCGCTATATTCAACATTCATGGAGCGCTATTCAACATTCATGGAGCGCTATTCGACATTCATGGAGCGCTATTCAACATTCTTGGAGCGCTATTAAACATTCATGGAGCGCTATTCAACATTCATGGAGCGCTATTCAACA
>NW_025947586.1:0-20134 GCF_000764305.2 Hyalella azteca
GTTTCAGCGTTTATCAAGCCGTAGGCCTGTCGCCCATTCTTAACATTGCAGAACTTCCACTGCTTGTTGCGGGCTCAAACACACAACTCACTGCTGCAAATTACCTTTGCTTAGCCGCGCGGCCTTCTCGCCGATTCTGATCAGCAACTGACGCATAGAGCTGGGATCGAACCCGCACCTCACTGTTCCAATCTTGGTTAGTAGAGAATAAATAGTAAACTACCTCACTGTCACTGTAGAGAATAAATAGTGCTACACGTTTACGTCTCAAAAATTTCGATAAGACGCCGGTTTAATTAACATCGAGGTACAAAATTATCATCTATCATAACTGGTGTTATACAAAGCTTACATATTTTTTGTTCCTTTACACGGATTGTAAATATAAATACCTAGATAAGTATGGAAAATTTCAGATCGTCATCTCATTTACGAGTGGAGTAAAGTTCACCCTAATTAGTGAAGAACTGCTTAGGAACCTGTCCGGGACCTCGCGGCTCTCAAGCACCACCTTAACGCTATGTTATTACCATAATTCAACGTTGTTTCTAATCCTGTTATTTGATTCAACAACTGATAAAATGCTGAAACCTTAATGTGACAAATTTACGATGTCTTTGTCGCACAGCAAACTTCAAGCATGAATTTTGATTAGTGAGCTTCTTATCAACTTTGTGACATATAAATTTAATTACTTACTTCCACTCTTGTTATAATATTTTTTGGGGACTGCCGCTCGTCTGCGACTCATGTAAAAGGTTTAGAATGTTTACATATTTTATAGCCACGGAAGGCATGTGATCAACTGAGACCTCCCGAAAAATAATAATACATAAAGCTAAATTAACTAGGTAAGGTCATAGATTTATGACATTCCTATAATGCAATTTGAATAGACATGTATTTAAATGCCACCGAGCGCAATAATTTCACCAGTTCACCGCCGAGCAGCAGTGATACTTGACTGCGGCAGCTCCCAAGCGCAAGTTCAATTAATTGTTCAGTGGAAAATATTGCGCCGGTGCGGTTAGTTCTTGCGGCTGCAATATATACAGTTAGTGAAGAGGAAGATCTTGCTCGTGGAAATTAAAATTA
The DNA here is from genome assembly GCF_000764305.2 of Hyalella azteca. NCBI lineage: Eukaryota > Metazoa > Arthropoda > Malacostraca > Amphipoda > Hyalellidae > Hyalella > Hyalella azteca. The sequence continues at coordinate 1,096 of NW_025947586.1, forward strand.
GTCTTCACATAAATAGCCCTTAAGCGTCCAGCTGTATATCGCCTTTCAAGATGACGTTTTTTGTTTATGTATAAAAGCTCATGCGCCCAACGGGCTAAATTTATCGTATTAATATCAGGCTAGAATATGACCAGGTCAAAAAATATATATATCCCATTGTTCTCTTCACTGCGCACTTGGGAGCCGCCGCTAACAAGTGCCACTGGCTGCTGGGCGTGAACGCTTGAAATTACAGCCATCTATATTTTACTGTAATGCCGTTGCAATTATTCGATTCCACAACATCCCGGAATATTTCAATGGATTCCGGCAATATATATTCATTACTATATACCCGTCCCTCCATTAGCTCTCAGTATATCATTTGCCTTACTCGGCTACAAAATATAAAATGTGTAACACACGTTAGTTTTCAATATTGCTCGNACCAGAAGACCTACAAGAAAGACTTCGATGCTGCCGGCATCTGGTGAGTCTACCAGAAGACCTACAAGAAAGACTTCGATGCTGCCGGCATCTGGTGAGTCTACCAGAAGACCTACAAGAAAGACTTCGATGCTGCCGGCATCTGGTGAGTCTACCAGAAGACCTACAAGAAAGACTTCGATGCTGCCGGCATCTGGTGAGTCTACCAGAAGACCTACAAGAAAGACTTCGATGCTGCCGGCATCTGGTGAGTCTACCAGAAGACCTACAAGAAAGACTTCGATGCTGCCGGCATCTGGTGAGTCTACCAGAAGACCTACAAGAAAGACTTCGATGCTGCCGGCATCTGGTGAGTCTACCAGAAGACCTACAAGAAAGACTTCGATGCTGCCGGCATCTGGTGAGTCTACCAGAAGACCTACAAGAAAGACTTCGATGCTGCCGGCATCTGGTGAGTCTACCAGAAGACCTACAAGAAAGACTTCGATGCTGCCGGCATCTGGTGAGTCTACCAGAAGACCTACAAGAAAGACTTCGATGCTGCCGGCATCTGGTGAGTCTACCAGAAGACCTACAAGAAAGACTTCGATGCTGCCGGCATCTGGTGAGTCTACCAGAAGACCTACAAGAAAGACTTCGATGCTGCCGGCATCTGGTGAGTCTACCAGAAGACCTACAAGAAAGACTTCGATGCTGCCGGCATCTGGTGAGTCTACCAGAAGACCTACAAGAAAGACTTCGATGCTGCCGGCATCTGGTGAGTCTACCAGAAGACCTACAAGAAAGACTTCGATGCTGCCGGCATCTGGTGAGTCTACCAGAAGACCTACAAGAAAGACTTCGATGCTGCCGGCATCTGGTGAGTCTACCAGAAGACCTACAAGAAAGACTTCGATGCTGCCGGCATCTGGTGAGTCTACCAGAAGACCTACAAGAAGGACTTCGATGCTGCCGGCATCTGGTGAGTCTACCAGAAGACCTACAAGAAAGACTTCGATGCGGCAGACGTCTGCAGAGAAGTTCCCGACTGACCACCTTCATATCCACTCGTTTTTTTTCAGCATTTCTGCTAGGCTTTCATTTCGTCAAGACTCCTGAGATGTTCATTTGTTCCTCACAAACTCTTGGTCAGCTCGTTTATTTGGCTTTGTGACACTTGGCACGACTCGTGACGACACTTGACACGACACTTGACATGACGCTTGACATAACTCCTATGCTCTGTCCGGCAGGTACGAGCACCGCCTCATCGACGACATGGTGGCGCAGGGGCTCAAGTCGAGCGGTGGCTTCGTGTGGGCCTGCAAGAACTACGACGGCGACGTGCAGAGCGACGTGGTGGCCCAGGGCTACGGCTCTCTGGGTCTCATGACGAGCGTCCTCATGTGCCCTGACGGCAAGACCATCGAGTCTGAGGCCGCCCACGGCACCGTCACCCGCCACTACCGCGAGCACCAGAAGGGCAACCCTACCTCCACCAACCCCATCGCCTCCATCTTCGCCTGGACCCGCGGTCTGGAGCACCGCGCCAAGCTCGACGACACTCCAGATCTGGCCAGGTCAGGGGGGGGGGCGTGTGTAGGATGTCGGGGACGGGTTGGTAATGGGGGTGACAAAAGAAAATAATGGGGTTGACACGGGGAAAATGGGTGACTGGTGAGTAATGAAGGTGACCAACAGATGTTGTGGGTCGTCGCTGTGAGCCTGGCTGAGTCATGGGCCACTAACCTAACACCTTGATGCTGTTTACTTGTCTATCTCTTTGTATGCGCGTTCAGATATAAATTTTTTGTGTCTTGTCAGTCGGCTTATCGCTGCTCCCTAATACTATTGTAATAATAATTGTCATGGCCTGTCAGGTTCGCGCGTGCGCTGGAGGCGGCGTGCGTAGACACGGTCGACTCAGGCTCCATGACCAAGGATCTCGCGGGCTGCATCCACGGCCTCAAGAACGTCAAGCCCGGCATGTACCTCACCACCCAGGACTTCCTGGACGCCATCAGGGACCAGCTGGCCCGCAAGATGGCCTAGGGTACTTCCTGGACGCCATCAGGGACCAGCTGGCCCTCAAGATGGCCTAGGGGACTTCCTGGACACCATCAGGGAACAGCTGGCCCGCAAGATGGCCTAGGAGACTTCCTGGACTCCATCAGGGACCAGCTGGCCCGCAAGATGGCCTGAGGTTCCTCCATTGTAACGCTGGAGTATCCGTAGGTTATGTAGGGAAATGTTCTTGGAAATTAGGTATTTATTTAGGATAGTTTGCTATGATAGAACGCGAAAACTAGTGTACATTCTTAGCTCGCTTCACACCAAACGTTCATCGCTTGAGACGGGTTGTTGCTTTGGGCTAGTTTTCTGTGTAATTTTATTTATTTAAATATCTGACGCTTGCAAGTATCCGAGTGGAAGAGATGAAGTTTAACGCGCGCTCTCAGATTAGTATAGTGACTAGACTCGTATTATTTGCGATGCAAATTAAAGTTTTAATTAATGGCGGTGTTTGTGTTCACAGCGCCGCGATGTTAGTCGTAAACGTAATAATTTTTATGCTGTACACTTGGCAGACTAGGCAGTGGCATTTGGGGCCTCTGGACACACGTAGTGCAGGTGTCATGTCACTTGTTAATGTCAACGCTACTTACTTACTAATTTTCATTACTGCCTCGTGGCATACTGTCGATGTACCACCTGTCACTTTTTATTATTGCCTAGTGGCATGTCACTGGTTATCGATGGCAGTTGGCATGCCACTTGCCATCAGTGACAAGTGGCATGTCACTTCTTATTGTCATTTATTTATTGGTTCGTCCGCCGTAGTCCTGATGCAGAAGTTCAATTAAACTTGGAAATTTGTCGTGTTTTTCATTGCCAAGATGGACCGCTTGTACCTCAGACCTGTTGACTCATCGCACATCATCACCGCCTCCCTCATAACGAACGCCTTGTGTCGTAGGGAACGCCTTGTGTCCTGTCGGCGTCGTAGGATGAGCGTTCAAGAGGCTCTTCTTGCGCTCAGGATGATCTTCTTTCAAGGGGAATAGCAGACCATCCTGAGCTCTTGTCTTATTACAAGGGGAATACGCCGGTGAGGAGAGTCCGCGCCGGTCCAGGATGTAAAAACCGCCGGTGACGGTGATTACTTTTTCCACGTCACCTTTACTGTTACATTTAGCCCTTGATGTACTGTATTAAACCCTCTACCGCCTGACACGAGTAATCGGAGCAATATTGTCACGCGCCTTCTTCCCAAAAAGGATACGTTCTAGTGAGCGCAAAATGACTTGCACTGATGGTTGCCGCCACGTACGACAACTTTAAAATGTTCTCTGTTGCGTACAAACGTCCTCAGCTTGCTACACTCAATAGTTTACGTATAATTTGCCGCCACGTACGACAACTTTAAAATGTTCTCTGTTGCGTACAAACGTCCTCAGATTGCTACACTCAATAGTTTACGTATAATTTAAGTTGAAAGTTATCTTCTCGGAGAGTGTAACATACGGCGGTAGAGGGTTAATAGCGTTTCACTTCATCAGTGATAAACTCGCTATAAAGCATACCGTTTAAATTTAACGTTTCTTCGCTTGCTGACTGGTGGCAACTAGTAGACCGTTGCAAGAATATTCTGTTATGTATTTTTATTTCACTGAAATGTTAACTGCCCAACTAAATTTTGATTTTGACACCGACAGAGTCCGCGTACCGACTGGTAGGCGCTTGCATATGCCGTCAATATATAGTTTGTTCGCCCCCAAACCGGGAACTGCTGACGTGGAGTCGTGCGACAAAGTTGCATGAAACGGAGGTGGTGAGAACGGGTAATAGGACACACCGGTTGTGTTTTTAGGCTTTCTTAGGGGATTCAGTCCCCTAAATTTTGTTGAAATTATTCTCAAATGATGTCGATAAATTCTAAATAATGTGACCTGAAGATTGGTTCAAATGACCATCAAGCAGTCATTATTAGAAATGATGTCGTCATAAATAATGACATAAGACGATAAGTCCCTTGTCCTTGTAACCTAGTAGCACCCTTGGTTCACATCGCAACTTGTAAGTCCAAACCCACTGGCATGACAATGAAATACATAAAGTAAAACTAGAGTGGCGTAAATCGGAAACAATATCGTTGAAAACCATTCAAATGAATTAGTTCGTCCTCTACAGCAGATCGAACATTCCATTAAATAAGCCGCTGTGGTACGAGCACATATTTATTTGACTACGGATGGCACCAGCTGATATGAGGCGCCCTATTAATCTATTATAATATGTTCCTTATTGTTCACTGGTACAATGGTTGAATTCGTATAAGCCCACAACACAATCCTACAACATGGTTGTGGGCTTGTATAAGCCCATGGTTTAACATAAGCCCACGACAAGCCCATTCTTCAGCGCAGTCAGCACTTTGATCTGATATAACGCAGTTTCCGACAAATATTAGGTAGTTTTCTGTTCAAATATCCGAGTTTTGATGGGGAACTACACTAAAGTCAACTTTCGATTCACATGACTCATAATTTTTGCACATGCTCTTCAAATTTTAAATTTATTTGGAATCTCTATATCAGTAATAATTTATCTCTTAAGTTTTGCCTCTGTTTTGACTGTACCTCGACCTGCCGCACGCGTCTGTAAGAAGCGCGTGGCTGCAACCTGCAGTCGAACATCATTTGACGGTAATTATTATTTAAAAATTACAGTAACAACTAATACGGCCATGTGGCATAAACCTGACGGACTTTACAATAAACCGCGAGCGAATTTTTATATCATAGTAAGTTATTCTGAAAGTTTCAAATTCCTAGCATGCTATGAAATATAGCGTGAATTTTAAATGAGGCTCGAAATTTTTCCGAAAAAGCGAAAGTTTATTAAAATTGCATGACTGGGTTCACAAGAGTTTATTTGAACGAATGTGCCTTTAATCTTTTTCGCTCTGCGGTGGACGGTTGAAATTATATCGTTAAACTATGTTTTATTATCATGATGCACATATCTGGATTAAAGGAGTGCATGGAATCTATCATCATAGTCAGAGTTTTGCTTTATGTTTTTCACAATTCGCATCACTCTGTTAGTCACCTTTCTACGCTACAAAATTTTACTGCTATTTATCTATGAATATTTCAACTATTACGAACGAGTCAGTTTCCACTTAGATAATCGAACATCATTAGAGAGAGAAAATGATTATATATATTTTTCTCTCAACTTGATTGAGAAAGGCATTTATGATATCATTATTATTGGATAATATCATTCTTTGTGAATATAACTGACATTTGACACTATTTGTGTGACAAAAGTTTTATTTATTTGTTGAATTCCTATTACAATTTTTCTTAAGGTAATTTAATCAAAATGAATAGTCATTGGGAACATTAGAATTGTGTTATTAGCGACGCATCATGTGCTTTAGTCTCCCCTTCACTATGATTAAATTTCATAATTTAACTTTTTCACATCCAGAGGCCGCTATGAGGTGAAGGGGAAGTCAGATATTGAACAATTGAACGTTTGCCCATACAGAGAGTGGTCCAGATTGTAAAAACGGAATTCTTCATTAGTTAGCCATCGTCAAAAATGAGGCAAAGAAAATTTCTCTCGAAGAAAATTTCACGCTCAGACTCACGTATTCCGCATCAATTGATTGTGGTGGCATGTCGGCGCTTAATGCTTGAATCAAACATGGCCGGTCGTTAATTATTTTCATGTTTAACGCTCACTGCTGCGAGTTGTCGTTTCTAGCGTAACTTTTATGTTCTTGCCCTAGTTCCCTGTAAGAGGAAGCACCAGCTTCTCATATCGCTCTCTAGCTTCTTTTAGTCGGCTTGAGGAGGTCCTAGGCTCCTAGCCACTCTTACGGTGTAATAGACTAATAGTAAACCTTTCCAAGAAGAAGACAAAGCTTTCATTCCACTCCACAATCTTGATACTACCATGCCATCGAACAGCAAACTTCTAGCAGGTTATTATATAGCGGTTTCAGCGTTTATCAGGCCGTAGACCTGTCGCCGATTCCTTACATTGCAGAACATTCACAGCTTGTTGCGGTCTCGAACTCGCAACTCACGGCTTCAATTCTGCTGTGCCCGCCCGGCCTCCTCGCCGATTCTGACCAGAAACTGGCGCTCAGAGCTGGGATCGAACCCGCACCTCACTGCTCCAATCTTGGTTCTCTGAACTTTAACCACATTCTCCAAGTTATGGGCACCAACTTAACGCTATGTTATTACCACAATTCAACGTTGTTTGTGATTTTGTTATTTACTTTTACTACTCGTAAAACTTTGAAATAAAACTTCAACAAATTTACGATGTGTTTGTCGCACAGCAAACTTCAAGCATGAATTTTGAATAGTGAGCTTCTTATCAACTTTGTGACATATAAATTTAATAATTACTTACTTACACTCTTGTTCTAATATTTATTTTGGGACTGCTTCTCGTCTGTGACTCACGAAAACGGCTTAGAATGTTCATATATTTTATAGCCATGAAAGGCATGTGATCAACTGAGACCTACTAAAAATTATAAATAAAGCTTGAGAGACAAGTTAAGTTCATGGATGTATGGCATTCCTATAATGCAGTTTGAATGAAATTGCAGTGAAATGCGATCGAGCGCAATAATTTCCCCAGTTCACCGCCGAGCAGCAGTGATACCTGATGGCGGCAGCTCCTAAGTTCGGTGGCAAATTTGCACCGGAGCGGTTGGTTCTTGCTGCTGTAATTACAGTCAGTGAAGAGGAGGATCTTGCTCGTGGAAAGTGAAATACGTCTTCATATAATTAGTCTTTAAGCGTTCAGCTGTACCTATATGTCGTCTTTCAAAGTGATTTTTTTTCGTTTATGTAAATAAGCTCATTCGTGCAATGGGCTAAATTTATCGCATTAATATCAGGCTAGGGTCAATCACCAGGTCAAATATATATATATATATATCACCTATCGCATTTTCCAATAAATTAATTTCATCCCCGCGATATGGATGCAATGTGGTTTTTTGCACTATCAAGAAGGTTGGTCTAATGGTCTCTGAGGGGTTCTATCACATCTCCTTTCTGACTGTATTTTGAAAGCTCAAAAATCAAACGGCACCGGAGATATATTTCCCATAGAATAGAATAGATGTGTCGGCTCTGAAGAAATAGGCCCATGGCCTGTTGCAGATTCTTGTACTTATCGTGACGCTTCACAAAGGATCCGGGCTTCTGCGCCCGATCTTTCCACAACTGACGATTGTTCTCTTAGCTGCGCACTTGGGAGCCGCCGCTATCAAGTGCCACTGGCTGCTGGGCGTGAACGCTTGAAATTGCAGCCATCTATATTTTACTGTAATGCCGTTGAATTTATTCGATTCCACAACATTCCGGAATATTTCAGTGGTTTCCGGCAATATATATTCATTACTATACCCGTCTTTCCATTAGCTCTCAGTATATCATTTGCCTTACGCGGCTACAAAATATAAAATGTGTAACATAAGTGTCGGCACTGAAGAAATGGGCCCATGGCCTGCTGTTGCAGATTCTTGTACTTATCGTGCCTTGCTTCACAAGGGATCCGGCCTTCTGCACGCGATCTTTCCACAACTGACGATTGTTCTCTCAGCTGCGCACTTGGGAGCCGCCGCTATCAAGTGCCACTGGCTGCTGGGCGTGAGCGCTTGAAATTACAGCCATCTATATTTTACTGTAATACCGTTGAATTTATTTGATTCCACAACATTCCGGAATATCTCAATGGATTCCGGCAATATATATTCATTTCTATATACCCGTCTTTCCATTTGCTCTCAGTATATCATTTGCCTTACTCGGCTACAAAATATAAAATGTGTAACACACGTTAGTTTTCAATAGTGCTGGTGAGCGGCAGTGCCCGAACAGATATGAGAACAAGAAGAGTGGAAGTGAGTGATAAATTTTATGTGTCCTCGGAGTTGATGGGATGGGGCATTTTTAATATGGATAATATTCAGTGATGATTTTTTCCAAGTTGAAATCTAGGTTTGAAGTTTGACGTGCGACAACAGTACCGTGAATTGAAGACAATTTTCATTTCAAAGTTTTATGGGAAGTTGAAGCAAATAGCAGGATTACGAATAACATTGAATTGCATTAATAACATCACGTTAAGTGATGATGCCCCGCCTCCATTAGGAATTTATCATTCATCATAGCGTGTTTTTCAACTCAGGAGACAGATGTGAAGGTAGAGGTGAAGTTAAATGTTGAATAAATGAACCATACTCGTTACTTTATTGATCTTAATTTCCAAACGCATATCTTATTTAGTTACCCATAGTTATGAAAAATCGATCAAAGAAAAAAAATTTGTGCCTAAACTCAAGTATTTCCGGGGTCACGACAATATGACAATTGCAATGGTGTAATTAGAGGACAATTATGTCGGTTTTGAAGTTCAACTGTATTTATTGTGTGGGCGTGAAGTTGACAAGGTGCGTCTTGTTGATGAGTCGTAATGTTTTGCATTTCATTATTTCCGTTCGGAATATCAGGGTTGCCAGATGGTAATTTTTCCGGACAACTTTCGCGAATATATTTTTTCAAGTTCGTTGGCCGACAAAAATTTATGATGGCGGTACTTCCTTATTAAATTTCGAAAAGTGCGAAAAAAGGAAAATGAAATTTGTACACCTAAAGCTACAAATATGCCGGTATATATTGATTTACCTGTTTTTTTTTTGCCCGTGGACTTGGCCATTTTTTAGGCCATCTGGCATCCCTGGTTCATATAAAAGCCTTACATAAGATATTAGATGAAATTTAGAAAATTGAATTGAACAGACAACTAAAAAATGTTGTGTTAGGCTGACGGCAGACTCGGACTGTTAGTGTTAGCCTCTATGCCTTTCTGGTCTAATGTAGAAAATATTTTATTTATTGGCTTTATTTAAAAAAAAGATTTATGTTCCCCACAAATTTTTTTCATGTTCAAATAAAAAATTGACTTCCATTTTCTATAAAATTTGTCATGTTTAAATAAAAAAAATTGACATTGATTCTCTAGAACCCGTAAGCTGGGACAAAAAAAAAAAACATTCACATTCTCTACGAAATTTGTTTTCACGTTAAAATAAAAAAATCGACTTAATTCTGTAGAAAATTTGTCTTGTTTATATAGAAAAAAATATACGCGGTTATCTTCATCAATCGCGACGTAGAAAAATAAACGGGTCACATTGTTCAAATATTGACGCATTTTATTCACCCACGACACTTTCTGACCCGTGACTTATAATTGAAACACCCCTACGCCGGCCCAGTCTGGGTCAGAATGACCCATTTAAGGGCAAAAAACTACATCGTTATTTGAACAAGGCTAATGAGATTGTCGAACAAATTATTTCTTGCAAAATGTAATTAAAAGCGCCAATAATATTAATAAATAAATTAATTTAAATTAATCTAATTAAATAACATTCGTGTCTGAAAATGTGAAGAAATTTCAATGAATTTCGTGAATTTTGTTAAGAAGTTTATTGGATGAATTCAAGGCAAACATGGTTAAACATGAAACAGGTTTAAATGTACGCTAATGGGAAAAAATTAACATTTTAAATTTATCCAAATTAAAATTTTTATAGGTATATTAAAATCAGCTGTTTTAATTTCCTCATAATAAAAATAAACAAGTTTAAATTTCCATCAATTGTAAAAAAACAACAATAATAAATAAAAATGTAAAATTGTTCACTTAAAATCCGCTGTTTTAGTATCCTCATTAAAAAAATAAAACAACTATGAATTTCCATCAATTGCTATAAAATAACATCAATATTAAATAAAATATAAAAAATTCCCGTTAATTGCAATAAAATAACAACAATAATAAATAAATATAATAAATTTCCGACAATTGCTATAAAATAACAAGAATAATAAAAATATAAAATGTTCCCCCAGACTCACGGGTGAGCAGGTCGCCCCCCAGTTCAGGGAAAGGCACCCGGCGGGGGGTGAGGTGGTCAGGGGGGGGCAGGTGCAGGAGTGCAGGTAGTGCAGGTGTGTGCAGCACCTGCACCTGCTGCTGCACCTGCACCTGCTGCACGCGCTCCTTACGCCAGCTGCCCCCCACCCCCTCCTCCTCCTCCCCCAGNGACTGCTGCTTGCACCTGCTAATGATGATGATGATGTGGATCTCTTTGGCTCAGATGATGAGGAGGTTAGTCACCGATGAGTCTGCACTTATCTTCTTCCTGAACAATCATGGCAATCTAAGCCAGCATTTTCCTTTATAAATTTTAATGCACTTTTACAAATAAATTTTTTGTATGATCTCAAGGCTTTATATGTGGATATATTGTGAGTGTCATTTCACAATTCTTCAATGAAATGTTGTCTTTAATCAGAAAAAAAAGTTGAGAAAATTCTTCAGTCATGAATAAATGTCTGAAGAAAATAGAGCAGTGGTTGCCATTTGCCAAAATGTGAATAACTGGTATATTACCTGATTTTTCATGCATATACTTTTGTGAAGTAAAGGAAGTGTAAAATGGTATTAAATTACTTAATGTAAGAATATATTATTAGATTACTTATTGTAGATATATAGAAGTATATGTTACTGTTGTCAACATGGAATTGCTTCATTGTACATACTTTAGTTAGGGTGGCCTTAAAAATTGTGGTGCCTTAGTGGCTGCAACTTGTTAAAGAAGATAAGACTTGGCCTGTTCTGTTCCATATATGCTGTGTTAAAGAAGATAAGACTTGACCTGTTCTGTTCCATATATGCTGTGTTAAAGAAGATAAGACTTGACCTGTTCTGTTCCATATATGCTGTGTTAAAGATGGTGAGACTTGACCTGTTCTGTTCCATATATGCTGTGTTAAAGATGGTAAGACTTGACCTGTTCTGTTCCATATATGCTGTGAACGCCACTATGCTGATAATCCAAAAAAATATCTTTTCAGACCTTTCTAAAAAGAGTCAATTTCTCCTGATGATATCAGGAACAAGTTGGCAGCGTGAACATAGCTTTTTGTATAATATTTTGTTCATGCTGCTCAAGTCATATAATATTTTGTTCATGTCACTCAAGTCATACAATATTTTGTTCATGTCGCTCAAGTCATATAATATTTTGTTCATGTTGCTCAAGTCATATAATATTTTTTAGGCAGGTTTTATTTGAAATATCAATCTCCAAGTTCCAACCTGTTGCTACGGAGATATAGAATGTACACGAGATATTAATGTAATAGGCCCATGACAAATGCAGTCGAGTACCAAATTATATGAGGAAGTGTTCCACGCTAAGCATATTTAAGCGATGATTCTTATATATACTCGATGCATGTATTCGTTGTGATGATATTTAATAAATTTGCTTACTGTCGATGAAGGCGTCCAGAATATTGCAAGCAAAATAGAATAGTTAAGTCATCGCTCGAGACATGCACGTGCTCAGTCTTGGCTATGTTACATCCATCCCGACATAGTATTAATGCTGTTAAGTTGGTTCTTATATCTATTCCTATTTTTGGAGGCTTCGACCAATCATCTCGAAGATGGTTTGGTGCGAAGCCAATTACCTGGAATTTGTTCCAATAGTGCGCGGCTAAATATTGCGCTCAAAAAGTTAGTTAATTTAGTGGCCACAGGTTTATTAGCACTTCAGCTGTCTCGCACCGAAAGTCAAGATGAACATCACCAACGAGTTGGAAGGTCTCAGTTATCGAAAGATTCTCAAATCAAAAATTTTCATCACCCACACGGGCGGAATGTCTCAATTGTCCAGCCCGCTGAAGCAACGTTAGCAACTCAAAGAGACGAAGTGACAAGGAGGGACAGGTGACAAAGAGGGACAGGTGACAATGAGGGACAGGTGACAAGGAGGGACAGGTGAAAAGCAACAAAAACTAAGACACTCGAACAAGAGGTCGGTTACACGGGACGTCGGCCGCCCGCACGAGAGAGACAGAGAAGGGGAATGTAAAGAATCCTACCTGCATAATAACTTAATGGGCGCTCAGGAACAATCACCCTCGGAGCGGGAAATCCCATATGACCGGAGCAATATTAGTAGTATATTAGCATTACTAATGTAATATAAAAATATTAGTATCATTAGTAATATTAGTAACCGGAGCAATATTGTCACAAGCCTACTTCCCAAAAAGGATACGTTCTAGTGAGCGCAAAATGACTTGCACTGATGGTTGCCGCCACGTACGACAACTTTAAAACGTTCTCTGTTGCTTACATACGTCCTCAGGTTTCTACACTCAATAGTTTACGTATAATTTAAGTTGAAGTTTATGTTCCCGGAGAGTGACATACGGCGGAAGAGGGTCAACTTTAAAGTTATGTTCCCTGAGAGTGACATACGGCGGTAAAGGGTTTAGTGTAATATGATTGGCATATTCAGGATGCAAAAATGACTTAAGTGCAGAAGATTAATCAGCCTGTTGCTCTTGGCTACTTATAGTAGAGAAGTTCAAGAATGAACGCGTTCATGAACAGACTAGACTAGGCCATGCAGGAGCAAATGTCTAGTCTTGATATGCCTCGTATCCTAGGGAACAACTGAAATATAGAAACGATTTTATACCTACCGTCCTTTGAAAAGATCTAATCAGAAAGCCAGTCTAGCCAAGGAGAGTACAAGAATCGGCGACAGGCCTATTCTTCAATGCCAAAGATGTACACAATCCTACGCAGAATCCATCCTTCGTGTACGAAAATGACACATCGGTTGCGTAGGGGTGGAAACTTGATCAGATAACTCGTACATTAAAGCGAGAGTTAAAAGTCTATATTCTCCAAATTCATTTCTCATTGGAACCGCGGACTTTACTAACCATCACTACTGATCACAGAGCACGCAGCGCTTAGCGACTGTGTTGGGGTAACTAATTTGAAAATAATGGCGCCACAGCTGACACTATTTTATTCAGATTATTTCGATCTATAAATGAAATTTAGATTACCCATAGATTTAAAACCCAAGTTTAGACAATACAAATAATTATAGAGGCGAATATTCCTCTTTGAAAATATGATTACTCTGCGATTCGAACAATCGAGTGACATAATTATTATTTTTTGCCACTCTGACAATTCGAAGATAACAATGATGGCAAAATTAATACCTTATTCCCGGTCACCATCAGCTGAAACTTACTGTATTTTCCTCTGGGTAAATTTATGAATAATTCGTCATTAGCTTGCCGGCGTCGCAGCACATCCGACTGATGGTTGCATATATCAAGCGGTCGAGACAAGAAAATTATTTCATATTACAGAGAAAAAAAAATGCTTCGTGTTCAGCAATTTCTGCACAGAAATACACACATGCATGATGTATGTGCTCCTTGTGATAAAGGTTAACGATTATATCTACAGTCGACAATGGCGGCTCAGGTTTGGCAGCTGTTGTGGAATAGTTTAGTCATAGCTCAAAAATGCGCGTGCTCAGTCATGGCGGATCGGTCTGCACGCAGCTGCGTCGTTTGTAGGTTCACTTGTTCTTGGTAAAGCTATTATTTTTGATGCTCCTAGCACTTGTCTGTGAAAAGATGGGTGCGGAGCTTAGTAAATGGAAGGTTTTTTTACATGAGAAGAAAAGTTACTTTTTTGTGAAGTAAAATGATGAAATAGTCATAGAGGCCAATGCATCAAAAACACGTTTATTCCTATCATAATGTATAATGATAATTCATGGAGATATGTCTCAGAGTCACAGTAATTATCTGCATTGTCTATGTAGTAAAATAATGAAGACTTGGCAATCCAGGCTATATTCGAACAAATGACCAGTTACCTGACAAAAATGCATTTATTCGTTTAAATTGAAAATTTATCAATTTAAAGATCTGCTGTATACTTATTGTATATATGAGAAAAGTCGNTGTCTATATCGGTCTCGTTCTGTCCATGTCGGTCACGTTCTGTCCATGTCAGTCACCTTCTGTCCATGTCGGTCACGTTCTGTCCATGCCGGGCACGTTCTGTCCATGTCGGGCACGTTCTGTCCGTGTCGGGCACGTTCTGTCCATGTCAGTCACCTTCTGTCCATGTCGGTCACGTTCTGTCCATGCCGGGCACGTTCTGTCCATGTCAGTCACCTTCTGTCCATCTCGGTCACGTTCTGTCCATGTCGGGCACGTTCTGTCCATGCAGGGCACGTTCTGTCCATGTCGGTCACGTTATGTTCACGTCAGTCACCTTCTGTCCATGCCGGGCACGTTCTGTCCATGTCGGTCAGCAGCTTGACTTCAGTTAACCGGGCATAAAGGCTGTTACAATTCAAGGAAATCAGAGAAAAGGACATCACATCTGTTACCGACTGAGCTATTTCTTTCTGCTATTTGACTTAGATCGGCCTGCTCTCCGAATTGAAGATCCTGCACTCAAAGGCAACTTACTATTGCTGTTAGGATCAAGACGACCAGTGCCTAAAACTGGACTGGGTTTTGTTGATGAAACAGACAAGGAACTGACACCATTCTGACCATCACGCCTTCCAGTAACCACAGAAACCAACTCCCCACCAGATGCAATATCATCACCAGACATGTCTGAATCTGAAACCAGTTTAAAATTCCCTTACGTGCTTTAAGGCCGCTACGTGCATTAAGGCCGCGTCGTGCATTAAGGCCGCGTCGTGCATTAAGGCCGCTACGTGCACTAAGGCCGATAATTGCATTAAGACCGCTACGTGCATTAAGGCCGCTACGTGCATGAAGGCCGCTACGTGCACTAAGGCCGTTACGCGCATTAAGGCCTCTACGTGCATTAAGGCCGCTACGTGCATTAAGGCCTCTACGTGCACTAAGGCCGATAATTGCATTAAGGCCGCTACGTGCACTAAGGCCGATAATTGCATTAAGGCGGCGGCCACTACGTGCATTAAGGCCGCTACGTGCACTAAGACCGTTACGTGCATTAAGGCCTCTACGTGCACTAAGGCCGCTACGTGCATTAAGGCCGCTACGTGCATTAAGGCCGCTACGTGCNAGACGTAACCAGCTAACCAGCTAATCACAACCAAATTGACGAATTAATTGCCACTAAGAAGACGGCGTTTTAATTTGAAGACTGTGTAAATTATTAGAAAATAGGCCAGTATCTGTGTGACCAACTTGATGGGGGAGACTTAACCCTTGATTGAGACTTAACCTCTGTTGACTTTAATATCTGATTACCTGGTTAGCTTGTGGTGCGTGTGTTCTGCAACCCTAGTGGTGGGCTCTTGTACTAACGATGAGACCTCAGCACATATCAGTTATGAATAATTTTAATTGTTTGACTAGTTCATGTCCTGAGTAAAGAAGGTTTGGGCCCTGGGTATGAGCTTTTTTTTATTTTGATTCCAAGCGTTGTTCTCTTGATGACCGTTTGCAACTAATTAGTATCAAATTCGTGATGAAAAGAAGCGATGACTCGTGTATTCATAACCTATTTATTTGCTATCTTGATGAGCGTGTTTCGTTTAGAACACTCGATGGAAGTTACTGGGAATTTAGCCATCAAAGTTTTGTTCACCGGAGGAGCTCATCTTCGGCTCGGAAATTACTGAACCGCACGTAACATGAGTAATATGCACGTCACGCGGAATAAGTCACTTTGACTGAAATATGAGGTCCTATATGCCGATCTTTCATTATCGTGAACCAAAATGATTGACAAATGTGCCGCTAGAATCTAGGAGAGCCGCGTTGACCAACGTCCATGAGTCTTCTTACTGGCCACTTCAGTCACCGTAAAACTAGCTTGCGTCTTAAAGAACATTTTTTGGCCTTCGGTCACGAAGGATATCAGGGCTCTCAGTAGGAATTACGATGTTTGTCAACGCTTCGCCCAAAAAGATAGAATAAGGAAAGTTTCCTTAGGGCCAATGCCACTATTAACTGGCCCTTTCAGGAAAATCTCAAGAGATTAAATACTATCTGGTGGCCAAGAATTCATCGTGGAGGTAGACCACGAGCTTCTGATTTACCTTAATAAGTTCAAGGATTTAAACTCCACTGAGCCTTGATTTAGCGATCGTACCGATACCCGATCCTGCATATCGCTTGTAATAAGAATGTAGTAGCTTATTTGCTAAGTATGTGCTAGTAATTATTAATATAGTTTAGAGCGAAGCATAGAGTTTATTAGAATAATAGAGTTTAATAATATAGAGTTTGGAGCGAAGAATAGAGTTTATTAGAATAATAGAGATATGTAAAATAAAATGCATGAAAACAGAAATTGATATATTTTTAAGGCAAGCTCAATAACCGAAATCTGTCATCGGAAATGAACTGGGATCGCCACCAAACTCGAGAAATGAGTTAATTTTACGCCAGCCCAGAAGCTGCTACATTTTCAAAAATGCGATTCATTAGTTACAGAGATTGACAATTAACTCAAAACTACAGAAAATTTGAATCTCAGCCAGAGTCGTAAAACTGAACTTTACCCTTATGCAGAGGCTGTAAGCATTTCAGGTCCTATCTGCTAATACTCGTACACGAGATCCCAGCTAGACGTGCCTCGTCTTCATGACTTTAGTGGGAGCGGAAGCGGCGGATGGTAAGCGGCCAGGTGGCTGCAACACCACCTGGTCTGCGGACATATCGCGAGGCCATACTGGGAGGTGCAAGGCCAGCCGGCCTAGGGATCGTGAGCTTCCCGGGACCTGTAAATCAGGCTGGCTTGGGGCTCTATCTCGGGAGCCTTCCGAGAGCTGCGCCACCTCATCTTGCGCCACTGGTGCGCTTTCATCGTCGTCGTCATCATAGGGGCCGATTATGGCTTCTACCATTTGTCCTTATTTTGCAAACTGCGTGCCATTTTAATTTTTTCCTGTGTAATCAGATCAAGATTTGCTTGCTTGTTCATGGAACGCCATCTGTAAAACTGACTAATAATTTGGATATGAATAATAATGTGTATTTGAATAATGATATGAAAAATAATAATCATTCCTAAGTTGGTCCGATTCCGACATGCTGAATTCTCATAACCTTCACTAGTCTCATGAGCAGTGTTCATACATGTGCGTCATGATGCTGTAATATAATGGAAAAGCGTAAAGCTTGCAAGAAATAGTCAGTTATAATGGTATGCTATTATTCCCTTGTTATCATTTAAATACCTCGAAAATGCCTCATAGCAATTGAACGCTGCACAGTTCATTGAGGACCTCGTTGACGGTCTGAATAACATAGAATGGATTTGAATGAACCTTCTTATTTATTCATGTCCGGTCATCTTCTATCACCATCTAGATTATAATACGTCACCATCTAATAGCTTGTTCTGTACCCACATGGTAGAGTCACGCCTAGTGACGTCATCCCTGTTAAGGCCTATATATATCTCGATCTGTGCACCGCTCGTCAGTCGTAGCGGTACTGCCTAGCCGTCATTTTGCTAGCCGCTCCTCCGGCACATACTTGTGCTGTACCTGTCAATCCCCGTACTTCTGTACTCACCGAGCCAGTTTATTATTATAATAGTTCTAGCGTTAATCGTGTTTCACTTGTCCTGCCTTATAGTCACACTTGGAACAATAAGTACCCAGACCCTCAGTACAAATCCATCAGGTGGTCGCAGAAACACCTGACAGTGGCGCCCGAACAGTCCATCAGTTAATTATTTCTAAGTGAAAGTGACTTGTGAGTGGCAGTGACACAGAATTAGGTGACAGTATAAATACTGAACCTTATAAGCAACGGCCGGTTTGAGAGCGTAAAAGTTCCTGTGCGTTATCCTGACAGTAATGTGCAGTGATATAAAACTAAACATGGTGGACAAAGCTCCAGCATCCTCGCCAGCATCGGTGACAGCGCTCGTCCCTACATCCACCATCGCAACGCCTGCGACGATGTCTTCACATCAACGACGGAGACGGTAATACTACGAGCTACAATTCAATATATTTTTTCACCAGCAAAAATTGCCCATTTTCGGAGGCAAAGTATTGGCAGGTGAGCCGCCATGTCAGCTAGGCACTGCAGAAGGAAACGTCCGACAATGATTGGACGATGCAAATTCATTTTGCTTTTACGGGATTGACAGATGATCGCGGGAAATAATGCAGTTAAATAATGCCCGCGATATGCTGTTGAGGCATAGCCAGGATGGTTCCTTTGACATCACTTCTAAATAGGTCAATATGAGATAATCATGACCTATAGATCGGCGAAAACGATCGACGCAGCACGTGAATTTTTTTGATGTCAATTTTCTCCGCTAAACCCGGCAAAAATTAATGCCGTTTGTAGTATAACAGCCATCCGAAAATCTTCAATTAAAATTGCAAGAATTTTTGTTGATCAAGCTTGCTACAACGCGGAGCAGGAAACCAGACCTATCATCGGTACCACATTATCGGTAACCTCATAGAAGCTTCTTCACAGCTATACTTAAAAAAGCCATCGTCAAGAAGATAAACTTCGAGAAGAAATCTACAAGCAGCAGCGTCGGCGGCAGCAGTTCTGCACCGCAACTAATACGGTCACAGCTCCAATGCATGGCCAGCAGCATCGACGTGGAAGGCACTACCGTGGTCTACACAGCAATCATGATCAACGGGTATGATCGACCAATCAACCTAGCTACACGACGACCAATTCTACAG